>NC_051439.1:14752078-14797147 GCF_001649575.2 Kryptolebias marmoratus
CTACGGTAGCAAAATCTGACGAGGAAGCACAGATCGTCAGAACACCGGCCGTAGGCGCGAACGCACACTGACCGACGTCATGACGTCATTGATTTAGTTAAAAAAAAAACGTTTAACTTTCGGTTCTTCCCTCAACTACTCCTGAAAAACATTTTTGTTGTCTGCCACCCACTTAACTCCCGAAATGTTCCGCCACATTGCTAATGCTACTCCTCAAATTGTTTCTTTTTCTTCTTCTTGATTTTTATTGGTGGTTGGTAAACAACTGAAAGGAATCAATACCGCCACCAACTGGTAAAGAGTGTCTGCTAAACTTTTCTCCTTGCATTTAGCAGCAACTCGAGCACATTGCTGCCCCCTATATGTCAAGAGGACAAATAACACCTTTTCTGTTCAAATTGCCAACCCGCCACAGTGGCGTGTGTGTTGATCCAATTCACCCGCCACTTCAAATATTTACCCACATTTGGCCGGTGGCGGGTGCTAATTTCCACCCCTGATCAAGACATCTACAAATCCTTTACCTGAGGTAAACTGAAAACATGAAAATTGCACTCAATTGGAAACTTAAGAACTTAATATTCCAAAAATTACACACATGCAGAATTAAGACTATTTTTGCAATAGACAAAATTGTTATTTGCATTTAATATGCTTGTTTACTTTATTTTTTCTGAGTTTTATAAACCAAACAGTATTGTTTTAAGTTTTTAATGGACCTGAGTAAAAGCTGCCGCAGTGTCTCTGTTTACCAGCTAAAGAAGATCATAATATTTGCTTGTGTTCAGTACCTGGTAAGATGTGGATATCTCCTTGCCGTTGGCAGTGAATGTCACCAAACCGGTAGCGAGGTCTATCAGACAGCCAATCTCCAGATCAACGTTGCTGCCACCGGAGGCGTGACCAGCACCGATCACATCACCACCCCACACCATGTAGCAGTTACTTCTCTTCACACTGTCAGTTATCGTCAAATAAATGGACAACTTCAGCATTCAGAACATCAAAGTCTGTTTTCTGTACAAATACTGGCGCCTCACCTCTCATGGACTCGTCCACGCTCGTCACCCAGGGTTACAGTCACTGTTCGATTTTTGCCGAGGTTGTAATTGTTGCTGTAGTAATGGTAGTCGGGAGTAACCCATCCAACCCACACACAGGTGGGATCCTGACCAGCGAAGATTCTCACTGAGTGGTGGTACTGGAACAAAACAAAGATGAGTTAGCGGGAAATGCAGGTGTTGCAACTATATGGTACCATTGAAAACGGAAGTTTGAAAATACCGATGTGATGCTGCTGTAATCCACTCGTCTAGTTTCCTCAATGTGTCTCACAGATCTCAGTGGATATCTGCGAGAGATGACATTAAATAAGTACATGTTATACAGCCAATATGTTGTGCTACCTAAAAGTCACTTGACATGATAGTTTGTTTCTTTTATTAAGCCCTATTATCATATTTTTGAGAACGTCAGTACCTGTGTTTAACCTTTAGCAATTCCTCTTCATGCACACCATTCATATCAACCGCAGGACTGGACTTGAAGAAAGAGTGAAACTCTACAGGCATGCTGAGACGACAAAACACCATGTCAGCGTTACTGTTCTGGGTGCCAAATGTCTTGTGAGTGACTTTAAGACAAGGGGGGCTGTCGATGGTGCCATCAATCCTGGTTACCTGCAAACACAAATAAACTATTTTAATCTATAGAGTCATTAATTTTGCCTTTTTAAGCTGTAAATGTTGCATAAATGGACTTTGATCTTACTGCAATGTGGTTGTGGTTTTTTGGCACGTTGACAAAAGTAGGCAGGCGCTTGCTGAACCACATCGTGACCTCGCGGTTCATGTTGACAGCAAAGGGTTCAAATCCCTCCTGCAGGCCACATGTTGTGTAGTACTTGAAGCTGCTAGCATCTTTTCCCAAATTCATGCGACCCACCTGAGCCAGACCAAGACTACAGACTGGAATAAACCCTGACCAACAGCCAAAGGAAAGAAGGAAGGGAGAGAAGAGAGGAGAGAAGCAGTGGGATGGTACAATAAAAGCTTTAAGAACACACAGAGCAGGAGAGGAAGGAAAATCAATTCTGCATTTGCGGAGAGGCAATTCTCGACTGTCACATTAAATAAGGCTGATTTTGTTACAGCTAGCTACTTATTTTTAACTTATATCCTGAGCATGGTCCTTCTAAATTAAAGACCCCTGCTCTGCATGTGAAGGCTTTATTAAAATTGAGCCGAGAAATGCTTACGCCTAACAATTCTTCCTCACACCACCTTATCAGTCTGACATTTCTGAACCTCAAGCTAGAATAGGTCACTCAAATCAAGGCCACATTTAGTCGTGTTCTTTAATTCTTACCATCTTCAGCTTCAAAGTCAGTGAAGCAGAGTTCAGAGCCCTTGGTGGTAATTAGGATCTCTCCATTAAGAGTGAAGATTATAGACTTGTCCTCCATGTTGATCATGCAGCTGACTACATCCCCAGCGTGCCAGCAGCGCCCAAACAACCGGCTACCCATGTTTAGACAGTGGCCCTGCGTGCAATACATGCATACCGAGTGGGAATAAGGTGCAAATAAAGACTACATTAATAAGAGTGATTTTTGGTTTGCGTGACAGCTTACCCTGTATCCATCAAAGACAAAAGCCAGCTCATCTGTACCAAGCTCCACATCAGGCTTACAACCAGGTCTGGCCCAGCCGACTCTCATGTCTCCTCCAGTAACAGCTTCAAATTCAAAGTACCACTTTCCAGTTTTCACGGCGTACGTTCTTTCGACTCTGAAGAAGCGGATCTTATCGATGCTGAGCCGCTCAACCGTTTGCCCTGCAAAGTCAAAAGGGACAGATGCAGTTCAAGTTTCAGCAACAGTACTCCCCACTCAGAGGAAACAACAACAACAAAAACTTTAATGGAGGTACTGATTACAAAAAGCCCAGTGGGTATAATTAAAAACAACTCTTTTCCACCCCCTTTTACTTTTTCATAAATGGATAGAGGATGGGTGGCAAAATCACATATCTGGACTGGAAAATTAAATCAGGGCATAATGCAATCATTTTTTATTATTATGCACTAACTTCAGTGCATCTTTGATAGCTATAATTGCATAAGTGAAACTTACCGCCTTCCTGGTCTGAGGGCTCAATGTTGTATCCATATCCTATCATGGTGCGGATAGCCTCGCGCAGGCTGTCCCTGTTTGACTTCTTGGTCCGCTCATCCAGCAGCGCATATGGAACCAGACGAGGGTTACGCTTACTCTTCAGATCCTGTGCAGAGAAAAGTCTGTCAGAGAAAGTTCTCTGCTCTCGGTTGATCTGAACTCTGCTCCGAACATCTGTTTGTCTCATCAGTAGCCTGCTGAATCAACAAAATCAGCTCAGTCATAAAAACTAAATTTGTCACTACAGTGATGTCAGTTAGACTAATTAAGAAGTTAATTGGTCATATAATGCTACTGGGCAATTGCTGCTCATCCCTTCGTCTGTTTTTCTGTGTCACTTCCATGTGGATTACTCTCACTGGGGACATGACACAGTAATGTTTGTGTCATATCAATAATCCTGAGGCAGATCTGTGTTTGAAGTCTCATGATGTTTTTATTGGTATTACTAAAGGTTACAATTTCTGATCTTAAAAGAATTAAAGGTAGCATCAATAAAAAGTAAAAATATTTTTCTCATACTATATACTGTAAAACTATCTGTCGAATATCGAATATTTCCATTTAGACTTATCAAGAGATTTGCTTGCATTTAGTAAACAGCATATTTTTCTGCTTCATTTATGCTGTTTAGGCTTTATCCACCCTCTTCAGGGAGGACAGATAATGACTGTACAAAATTTTGAATGAGGCATCTCCAAATAAAGGTTAAAAAACAAAAACAAACTGACGTCTATTTTGAAGTTGAAAATGTTTGAATGGCGCATATTTTGTTGTGAAAAGAAATGAAAAATGTCATGCATCATAAACATGAAACCTTTTTATATTACTGTACATTTAGGAACACATATTTCATTAAACTGCCAAATTTAAAAAAAATTCATGCCTAAAAGCATGACGACAGTGCAAAAATATCCACACTAATAACATTTGCGCACATCTGCAGATGTGTGAGTTTGTGTGTGTGCGTACATGATTTGTGTGTGTGGTTTGAGTGCTTTTCTTTTTCTGGATATTGTGACATGTGTGTTTTGTACAGCGTGTTCTGCAGCTGGCTGCCCTTTACTACAGCATATCTTAGTTCGTTCTGAATTATATCTCGCAGCAAGGAAATGTCAGACTGTCGAGCAGGTGCTCTGATAAGGTACATAAATTCTGTGGTTGCTACATTAATGAGCAATATAACTGGAGATGGCTGGAAACAGAAAATACATGATCGGTAGTAATTAAAACTGACTGCCTGTTTTGGCACCTGCATTAGGTCCAAATATTTGAGCAAACCTGCTGAATGCCATAGGTCCATCCCTGTTTAATGCGGTCCTTGGCCCACACATTGTGGGCGTTTTCTGCTAGTTTGTCGACCAGCAGCTCCTGGCCTGGAGTCAGTTTTATGTCAGACAAATCCAGAGGGGATGGTTTATAACCATTGGACATCATATAACTACAAGAAAAAAAAAAATTCAAAACATATTTCACCCACAGTTATGAATGAACAGTAACAGACAGAGTAAATCCATCAGGGATGGTTTACATTTACAGCCTGGTAGAAAACTCTATAACAATACAGATCTTATGAGAATAATAAATATATGCTATATTTCTTTCTCATATTGCTGGAAATATTTTAATAATTTAGCATTGTTCATGCTTTGATTTACAGTGTCATATTATTTTACTATTAAGAGGACAGGCATAGTGCTTTATATGTTTTATATTGCATGTTAAGATATCAGAATGCAGTTATAATTTATCGTTTTTAGCTGCATGTTTATAACACATCCTACGAATAAAGCAATATAAACCAGAGACTATAATGTTTTTATTTGATTCAAGAATTGTACCAACATACTTCTTGGGTAATTTTATTTTTTTGAGGGAGTCCTCTGCGTTTGGATTCACTTGGACGATACGACAGCCAAGCGCCAGCAGAGTCCTGAAACACACACACACACACACACCAAATGCGTTTAGAAGGGCCAGAAGTGTTCAAACAGAGCAGAAAAAAGATGAATAGCATCCCGTTGGGAGCCTTTTTGAATGTGAGGGAACGTCTTGTGTTATTTGACAGAACACAATTCTATCTGATTTCTACAACATTTTCATGGAAGAGTGCCAATATATGCACAAAGGGGAGTTCTGATGACATTATACAGAAGTTGTAGAGTCATCAGGATGGAAGAGGTTACCAAAAGCATGTAGACTCTTTACTATTAAAGGTTGTTTGGATTGTGTACAAACTGAAGAAATTTACCATCATTATTGTATCTCTTCTTGATATTATTAAAAAATTAAGTATGATATTTTTGTCTTATTTCATAATTGTGTTCTCTGTGATTTTTAGGCATTATTTATAGTGTAAAGCTTCAAAGATTGTTGTAGGTGGTAAATAAAACACAAATCCTCTCACAAGCAACAGCTTACATAAAAAACATAATTAGTTTTTTTTCTGCTTATAAGTGCTAACCCTCTCTCCTCTTCAAAAACAAATTTGGACAGAAGATCAACCCATGATGCTCAACCTACTTCAGAGTTTCTGTTGACATCTGCAGATTGTAGTTCTTTTCAGTTTCTGGCAGCTTTGAGAAATCCACCAGGCATGGATGCTGTCGCTTGTTATCATCCCTTATCTGCAAGGGGGAAAAATCTGTTAAAACATATAAACCTTCTCACATTTTTAAATAATAATGCTCTTGATTAGCATGAGTTATTTAACATATGGGCATTTTTAGTAATAAAAGAATATGCATATGAAAACCACAACCTTGTAAGTCATTTTGAACTAACAAGGGGGCGGGCATGTGGTTTAAGTTTAGGTGCAACTGCTAGCAGTGATAAGGCAGTTTTCTCTAGTGAACATGTTACAGAAGAGGAACAGGGGAGCATGTTTTCTTAGAGAGGGAAAGAAACAAAGGTGCATGGCTTGAATACTAAGCACTTTTATGCATCCTTCAATGCTGCTATTGTTGCCAAATATTCTCCGAGGCAATGTTGCTCATAGGAGACAGCATGACAGTGGTGGATGTTTACCAAGAAAACATGCAGGGCTGGGTACAGATATGCAGCTGTGTGTCTGTCTGTCAAAAATGATACTAGCCAGCTCAGCATACCCAACAGCTTTCATTCAAAGAGAAGAAAATAAATGACAAATAAAAACACGACTACTCCTGATTTTCAGGGATGCCAAACTTGCAAAAGTCAGTTTTGTCCATGAGTAAAACAAAATACGACTTTTACTCTAACATACTCTACCATGACTTTGCTACCTACAACAAACAGGAATGAAGCATCTAAATGAGTGATATGATCACAACGAACATAATAAAGTGTTGTTTTTTTTTCCACTTACCCTCTTTTAGCAGTGAACCGCAAATTATAAAAGAGAAAGCAAGATGACATACAGGCTTCTGTGATGGTTAAATGCTACTACTATTTAAATCTAATGCATTTCAAGCAGATTTTTGAGTTGATTAAAAATTGATTAAAAATTTCTCGACAAACATGAAAAAATGCATGGAGTGAGCTTTTATCCCCATTCATAAAAACGATGATCTTGAGAGAAAATTAAATCGTTTGCCTATTTCTCACCTTGCCGTAGGTCCAGCCCAGCTCAATCTTATTCATGCCCCATAGTTCGTGTATGTTTTCAGCCAGCTTGTCCCGAATCTTCTCCAAATGAGGCGGCATGACAATCTGAAGCAGAAAGCCTACTTATTGAGTGGTCTTTTTAGGTTAATAGAAATGTCACACTCGACTGTTAGCTTACCTGGCTGGTTTCCACGGGGATGGGAATGAAGGAGGCCTGAGAAGCGAACTGGGGATTTCCCAGCAGATCTCTGACTCCCTCAACATCTCTCTTATACTCTTTCACTGGCTCTACTTTCATTTTCTCTTTGGGTAATAGAGCCTCATAACATGGAGCATAACTTGAGGGAGGCAGGAATTTAAAGTCGCCATGTCGGCCACCCAAAAGGAAGCGCACCCTGAAGAGAAAAATGTTGGTCATCTCTTTGATTTACTCAATTAGAACATAACAACAACAAAATACAGTAAGCTAATTATTGGAGGGAAAAGAAGGTAAATATCAGCTATTAGTGAAAAAAAACAACCATGCAGACAAACAAAAGTACATTAATTCCTTTTAATCTTCTTCAATCTGTTCTGATCCCACAAGAGCAAGTTGAATGAAAAGAAAACTGTCTAGCTCTCAATGTGAAGCGGTTCTCCAAGGACAGCCCAAAATAATTTCTCGAGTAGCAGAGGTGACACAACCAAGCTCATTCTGACTACAATCCTCAATTATTGAACAGTGAAGTTGTGTGACTGTCATTTGTGACATATTTAAATCTGTGGAGAGTCACAAGTTCAGCGGGTCATTTTCAAATACAAGCTTGTACTTGTCTAACCCATTTAACAGTATTTACAAGGTTACACTTTCTGAAAAAGCATACACTATTATCAAAAAACATAACTAGAAAACTGAGGGGGACAATCCTGTGAATTATTTATTAAGTAGCTTCATTTTTTTTTTTACAAAATGTACATAAAAACTTTAAGTGTTACCATAAACGATATACTGAATAAAAATGGAAAAACTCATGTAGAAGCTTGTGGAAAAGTGGTTTTTACCATCACAACTATAAAACTTATTAGTTTGATACTTGTGATAGTAAAAAAAAAAACAGTATCAGTTTTCTTATTTTACCAGTAAAAAAAAAAACAAAACAAAACAAAAAAAAACATGATTAAAAAATTGCCCTAATCAACTTTCAACCCAAAAGAAAAATGGTGCTTCTTATTCCTAAATTTAAGTTTTGTCAGATGTTGAATAAGTAATTACATTTTTGATTTTGTATGTTACCAGAAAATAAAAATGATTCTCATCTTCTGGTGTCGAGAGTCTTTGATTCAGAGCTGCTGATGCAAAATACTGACATGGCCCTCGAAGTCAGAGTCAATCATGGAAAAGCTGCTAGAGCTTGAAATTCTATTTTAAAGTCTAGTCAATCCCATTTCTGGTCACCATAACAGGTGAGAGGGGAAAAAAGTTTAACTTTTTTTTTTATTTAAGTACATGCCTATACATTTACACACTGAACCGACATGGATTACTGGATTTTATACATTTGATTTTAGAAATATTTGGAAACTAAAACATTTGCTTGTTAATTGTTTAAACATGTTTGTGTCTGACTGAGATGAAATACAAACTTTGATTTAAGATTGATTTGTTTCTTATTCATATTAAAGGAAAGAAAAATACAACTCTTCACTATCAATATTCAATTTTGTAAGGAATAAAAAAAATGCTTAAAATTGTTTTTTGGCAGGTTTGGACTATTCTTTTGTTAGATACACCCAAATTTAGTAGATAGCTTTTTTGGGGGTAACTGCAGCTGCAAACTATCAAAAAAGATCCTAAAATTGTAAAACAGGTCATCTTTCTAAAGTCTGCAATAATATTGTGTTTAATGATATACCAGTATATAGTGAGCCTTTACACACAAGGTTTGGGTCAGAGAAGATAAGCTGACCCAAAATGACAAACAGGACAGCCAGTGTTCAAGTGTCAAAAAAATAAATAAAGCAGACTACATTCTCACATGCATATAGATGTTGTATAAAGAGAAACTGCTAAATGCAGAAAGGCTGATCAGATGGTGCTTTATAAGATGAATAGGCAACAAACCAAAAGAAGGAATCCATACCGTAAAACCTCCAGGCCAAGCAGTAAGCCAGAAGGTAAAAGTTCGTTAACACAAAGCAGAATGTACTAAACACTCACTTGACCCCTGCAGAGAAGCTGACGATGGGGAAAAAGAGTCCGTCCGTGTTGAAATTTTCAAACATGCCTTGAACGGGCTGTCCGTTGATCCTGAAGGAGATGCTGGGAGCTCCCAGGTCCAGACAACAGCTCACCACATCCTCTGAAGTCAGGATATGCTGGTTCACAGATGCAACTGCCCGCGGGATACGACCTGATTAGGACAAACACGCAGTTATGTGAACATGGCCTAGTGAGCGATGCTGGCAAAGATTACAACTCTCCAACACACACCCAATGCAACACATTTGCACACAGTCTGGGCAAGAAAATTGTTCCTGCAGGGTACTGATTGTCTGGATATAACCTGGCTGCAGCCCAGACATACCACTCATCTTTAACCTGTTATTTCACATTCAAATAAACTCCACCCTCCCACTCACCTGACCAGAGGTGGAGTCCATCAAAACCGTACGAGTAGAGGTCATCGCCGACTCCATTGCCTCCCCAGCCCTCCCCACCTCCAGGATAAGGTGCGTAACCTTTAGTGTTGGCCCAACCCACTCTCAGGTGGGAGGGCTCACTGGTCACAAAGTGGTCCACCTGGTCAATCATCAGCTCGTAGTACCACTTCTTATACTGAGCAGAGCCTTCACTCACTCCCAGGAAGATGTTTGGTCTCATACTGGCAAAAAAGGTAAAACATTAAATTAATAAATGTATCCCAGGTGAAATCTACAGCTGGATGATTTTATTTTTCAATAACAACAAATGGAAAAGTTCAGCTTAAGGATAAGATAACTTGTATCTGGTGCATTCAGTGCTGACCATTCCTAGGAAGTAAATTTATTCGTGAGAAGCTAAAGAATTGCAACAGTCTCTACTTCCCAATGAAAGTACTCCTCTGACAATCAGAAGAAATAAGTATGACGAGAAATGGCTTAGAGGCATCATGTTCAAAGGCAGCTCCACAGACAGACAGTTTCGTCACCTCTGAACATCATTAACCAGCTGGGTTTGTAACAGCAGATCTCTTTTTGGCAGCAAGTGGTCACAGATGAGGTTCTGATTGGTTCGCACAGCAACGCCGTTACACACACACAGCGAACAGAGCACATCCAGAATCTGAAAAAGAATAAATAAGTAAATTAAAGAGAACAGAGCAGAACCATCAGGAAGGATAATAAGCAATAACAATGAGTGCAAGACCTCAATGGCTCTCCAGCAGCTAACCACATATTTACTTCATTTTCCCGTTTAAACACTAAATTTGACTCCATCCCCTCCCAGAAATGACTAATTATCTGTGTCCCAAATCGCTGTCCAAGTTGGTGCTCTGGGGACAGCCTCTTTTCATGCAATCACTGCATAATTACCCTGATGCTTCTTAGAGGTAAAAACATGTCCAATAATGTCCCTTTGATGTTCACTTAACAAAGGCGCAGAATTAAATGGGCTGGGAAGCTCAGCCAAGGGTGACAGGCCACTTTATCATTGACCTTTTCATCCTTCTTCCAAAGCAAAACAATACATTTACGCTGATTTATGACCCAGGCCACCTAACGGTCTGCTTTTAATTTTATTATCCCAGTAAACAGACTTATTCATGACAAAGAAGCATTACAGGAAACTTCTGTCGGTTACGGTGGTAAAGGGCAACTACAATCAATTAACAGATGAAAAGAAGATGAAATTAAGAGTTCTTGAAGGAACTAGTTTGGAAATAAATGTGATGATCTGATCAATCCTTTCAGTGAGCTTTTAATAGGTCAGAACTGGGGTTCAGGACAGACAAAACAACAAAATGGTTTAAGGACATTTTCTTCCTTGACTAAAAATGTTCAAATATTGTTCATGACATTGAAACAGTTTTCAAGTGTTTACAATAAATATATAGCCAGATCCAGCAGATGATTGGCTTAGCACCAAGAATGTTTCTAATTTTAAGTTAGTTAGTCTACTCTTCTGGTGTAAAAGTGACTACTTGTTATTTACCAGGAGGGCCATGTTCTTTTTGGTATGCAGTCCTTGGAGACTGAATGACTATGAATGATGCCTCACTGTATCTCATACTGCTTTCATGGCTAAATGATTAGCTAAGTTAATGGTATACAGCAGATTTTTCCTTACGTTTAGCAAAAAAAAGACAAAAATAAGAATATATTTGAGTTTGTTTGGTTGTTTGGTCTGTAGATTACAAAGTGTATTTGAATTTTTTGTACCTTGGAAATATTTTCAAAGGTCTGAGTTTGAAGATCGCAAACCATTTAAAAAACATTTATGGCCACAGAATATAAAAATCAATAATAAAAGTAATATCTTAAAAAATGCAAACCATTTAAAGAAGACATTTCATTTTTATTCTCTATTTCTTTCTTATTTGTTGTTTCAAACTGTGTTGTCAGCTGCATTTAATGTAACAACACCAAAATATACATATAATAAGTATCTACCCTATATCAACAAGGATCTCAGCAAGATTCAACACAAAACTAAAGCCAAAAGATGCAACAGTTGCCCATATTCACAGCTGATCGCACTATTACTGCTTGAAGCTTACTTTGTGGTTGCGTCCATGCTTGTAGAGTAGCGATATGATGGATTTAATGTGTCCTTTCTGGATAATATTGAGGGCCTCGGGGCTCTCAATTAGAATGCAGTGCAGAACTTCCAGGATGCCTGTGCGTCCGTAAAATTCATAAGTTAATTAACATTCACAAAAGAGAAAGACACAGCAGAGGACATTTGTTAAAGACGCACACAGTCCACGTGGATCAACAGGAAACACAGAACTCTGCCGGTACAGTCTTAAAGATAGATATAAAAGATAATGGTTTGCATGCTCAGTTTGCCATCAAAGGAATTTGTGTTGTGATAGCTCACAGTTCTTATCTTAAAATGCTTAATGACCATACCTGAAGAAGATTCCAGTCTTTCCAGCTTGCTCACCAGCCAGTCCAGGTTATTGGAGAACTGAGTGCAGTTGTTCCTGTTCCCTCGGATTAATGCCGCTGCAAGTCACACAAAAAAGGTAACATGAGTCAAATTCTACACTAAGAAATTAACAGGTTTGATGGACCCATGTCAGTGCTTGCTTGTCCAGCATGATGTCTTATTTAAGAACAGAACAATGTCACCAGAAGGTAGACACCCTAAATTCATGCCAAAACCAGTTAAGTGAGAGGTCCCGCTTTGACACTCTTATACATATTAATCTGTGAAAGTGCCTAAGACAGAAGAAGGGAATAGAGCAAGGAGAAAATGTAACAGTGACAAACACACCCAGATAATGTAAGTCCTGAGACAGGGTCATGCGACGCAGACAGACAGAGAAGGAAGGAAAAAGGCATCTCAAATCCACTTAGCGCTGTGCTATAGCAGGTGTGTGAAGGAGGGAAGAGAGGAAGAGAGACGTGGCTGGAACACTAATCTGAGCCAGGAGGTGAAGTCAGAATAAACAAGAGTGTGAAGGACATTCTTGAAGGGTAGAGGGGCTTCAATTTGGTAAAATGAAAGCTAAACCTTGCATATGGCCTTTTTATAAAGCTAGCTGGACAGATACACAGATACACAGATAGACAGATAGACAGATAGACAGATAGATAGATAGATAGATAGATAGATAGATAGATAGATAGATAGATAGATAGATAGATAGATTAAATATTCATGTATTTGTATAATATTTAACTACATTTATGTTTAAAAGTGTGTTTCCGTGTATGTTTAAGTAACAGCTGGTTCACGGTGGGTATAAATGAGCAGGATGTGCAGATGAAGAGAGAGAGCAAAATAATTTGCTTCCCCTGCCAGGTCAGTTTAATGAGAAACATCGTGTCTGACAGAGTTTACAGTCAGTCTAAGAGGTTAAAGTGTTTCTAGGACGGGAAGACCGATGAGTTAGGGAAACATAAAGGAAATGGTAAGTACAAACGAAACATAGATGCAATATTAGAAACTAAGATTAAACAACTAAATTGTGCCAAAGGTGCTAATCTAAAATTTGTGTGTATGTACCTGGGGGATATCTGCTGATGCCAGGCTAATGCCCTGGACGATGTGAAACTGTCTAATCTTGAGGAACCCACCAGTCCAATAAATGTCTGATTAACTTTAAGGTCAACACAGACGGAAATCAAAACACTTGCAGCTATCCTATCTTGAAATTAATTGAACCTTTGAGATTGATTTCAGTACAGAGTTAGTTTAAATGTGTTTGTACATGCGTGTGTGCATGTTGTTAAAGCAGCTTATTACCCAGCAGCTCATACAGCAAATTGAGAATGTCTTTCCAGGCTGCTCCAGCTTCTGACCCAGCGCACTCCCCAAAATGAGCCGCACTGTTGTATACATTCAGCCGGTCGATGCAGTTGGAGACGAGGGTCAGCATGCCCTAGGAAACACACAACAGCACAATACAAAACCATAACTTTACCACACAGAGACAGAAAATGGGATTCATTGTTAACATAATTTTGTGCACATTTCCTAAATCCTAACAATAAAAACTTAAAGCTTATACCATATTTTTTTCATCATCAATTAGCCTCTATTGAGGTTTTCTAAAAGGAGCACATGACACATTTATTTCCTCCAGCTTTTAATCGCAAATATTGCTTTAGTCTTTTTAGGTATCTGTTATTTATGTCATTTGGTATTTTTTACTTACTTTTGATTTGATAAAATCTTTACTAGGATGCATGTATTACTGTTAAAAGTGAGGGTGTACTCTAAAGTGACTTTAATTGCAGAAATCAATTTTTCAATGAAGCTTTAAGCTAAGCTACTGAAACATGAAAATACTCCAAGAATTACTATGAAAATTTAGAAGGTTGCCACAAAAATGTATACAGAAGAAAAAGAGTAAACTATATGCATAAATCTTGATAAAAAATAAAGATGGCAGCAATTATTTTGAAGTGTTCACAGACTTCAGGGAAGACAGACAAAGCTGAGAAATGACTGAAAGAAAGTTCAAAAACTCAAGTGTAAAGATAGGATGAAGAAACAAAAAAAAAAGGCACTCCACACAAGCTACCAGAAAGAAAGATATTTAGAATAAATAAAGAGTTTGTGAAGGTTGTTTTTTTAAATTGCCTCATAATTCTGCACATTTAAATATTGTGACATCTCATATTAATGGCAAATTCTCACAAAAAAAAGCTTCATTTGTGCCTCCAGGTTTTAATTAACATGACCATCCTAAATGCAGCTCTCTCGTGTCTCATTATGTGGCTGTGTCAGTGATTTATGTTTCTGGGAAATATCTAGAGTGATCTGATATGCTAAATGGAGGGTGTTAAGAAGACAAAATGGAAATTTCAGGTGATTTATAATGCCAGGAAAAATCATGAGTCAGCTGTGCAAAGCGACAAACTGACCTTCTGAATGCAATATTTCAGATGACAAAGATTTTTTCTTTGACTTGTTATAATAAAACAACAAAAAAAAAGATTAACAGCTATGGTAAAATTACCATGTCAATATTGCATTTACCTAGTTTATACTTTTCCAAGATCGCATGAATATTTAGTGACATATTCAAAGTTTTTGTAAAACGAACAAATCCAGAATAGTTTGAATAGTTGACATCACAGGGCCTCCCTCAGTAAGGCAGCAGACATATCATAATTGATGAAAGCAATTTAAGCCCCCAGAAGCTTAGCAGGAAGCTTCAGTGCACTCATGCCTGCCTCGGGGAAAACTTATAACACTAAAACTGCTGACTATTTCATATGCGGTGCCTCCGAACACAGGATGGCAATGAAACATGCCTCAGAGGATCAATTGCTTTGCCCCTCTCACATTTTTGCAGGTTTGCGTCAATCACACATGCAGTCATCTACTAAAACTGCTCTAATCACCACTATTTACTTTGGGCTTATAACGCTTTCTTTCACTGTAGGTTAGATGGTTATTTCATAAATTAATATTTCATAGGCCACTAGTTCGCTAAACCTTCCATGATGCTCACTTCCTGTTTGAAGAGGTTCTGCCTGTTCTTGAGTGAGCGCAGCTTTATCTGCTTTTCCTCGTGCTCCAGCTCCGCGTCGGGGAGTTGAAAATAGGTAATGAGGTCGTTGAGGGTCTGTAGCACCTCCTCGACAGGTAGAGCGACCATTGCCCTGTTCTTAGCGCTCAAACAGTCAAGGTCCCTGGGATGTAGAGACAAAACAAAGCATCATCAGACTACACTTCTCATTCATGTTTACAACAGCTGTGAAATCCCCCCCTTCAATAAAAATGTAATGAATCACTGATAAGACGCTATTATCGGAAGTCTGTGCAGACTTAAGGAAAGGCAGCGATGACTAACACAGTGTTATGTGCACAAGTTCATTCATCCTGAAATGCTGATTTCTGCCAGCCTTCTAAAAATAGCTCATGTCGTATGCGTGGGAGGGGTGGGGGTGCTGATGCGCGTGTCACAGTCGCAGGGGAGGCTGACACCTCGTCACATGTTGCCATGACAAGTATCCCTGAGCGTGACCCAGGAGACAATGAGCCCTTTGATAATACTTACACGTGCTGTGACTCTGCTGCACCGGATACTATTTGGAAATAAATAACAGGTTCGGTGAGCGAGCTGTCTGTGGCTTTGGCACCCCACTTAGTCTAAATTCACAGGTCCAGAGTGTGATTCCCCACTGGCTGCATTCACAATCTTAAACTGTATGAGAGACTGGGGGTGTGGGGGCTTTTAGAAATAAATTTATGAGGTTTCTGCTATGATTTGGGGATGCAGTGACATCAGGGACTTGTTACTGCTGCTCCACCATCATCAGCAGGTGCTTAAACATTTTGTACAGCACATATTGCAGATTATTCTGATTAAGTGTCTCAAGACAAACATGGATGGTAATTTGATTTAATTAAGTCATTAGGCTTAACTGGGTCGTTTGTGCAATCACACTGCTGTGTTGCAGAAGTGAGTAATTCCATGGCACCGTGTATTCAACATGTTCCTTACCTAATAAATCGCTTAAAGAGTAGCGTGGTGTTGCGGATGATTCGTGCGGCACGAGACTCTTCGTGTTGACAGCGCTGGAGGGTGAGTCCGTCGTCCATGTGACCCTCTGAATGAAGGCACGCCTTGAGGATGGGACAATTGAACAAAGAAAATGTAGGGGAAAAAAGGGAAAAAACAAAGAATTCCATGGAGACTTCTGCACTTCTGTTCTAAAGACTCTTCCTCAACGATTATTTGTGTTTGCTTTGCATCTGAATATATGTGCTTGGGCGTGTCAGCGCTCACTCTTCTCTTGAGGGGACCCAGTCGAGCAGACTTGACATCAGGTGCCTGGTAGGAGAGCCACAAACCTGTGGCCACATGCATGATGAAGCAGAGGGAGTCCCCGTATTTAATCTCTGCCACCCCCATACCCTCAATGTCCCGTTTGGGGCTCTGCTCCAGTTTCTCCTGCACAGAGTAGAAGAGAACGAGGAAAAGCTGTCATGTGAAACAGGTGAGAAGGCTTGCAGATCGCAAACCATCACACACACATGCATGTTTATTCTTAATCAAACCACCAACCAAATGTCAACTACATCTGCTGGGCTCCACCTATCACAGTGGGACAATTTGTCTTGCTTGTGTGATTCCATTTTAGATTAAATAAAATCCAACTGCAACTGATTACTGTATTATAATAATAAAAAATTATCCACATTTTAGGAGCCACTCCTTTGCTCACAATCAATGGTGATATCTAGAAATGCCATTACTCTGAGTACAACTAAATGGTTGCTTCAGTTGCAGCTGGCAAGTTCAAGTAAATTAACCTCTACAGCGTAGTTTTTACTGGCCCAATAACTCCCATAATTTTTATTGTGCTTGATAAAATGGTGCTTTTCCAGTCTGGTGACTGTGAACGTTTCTTTTGTAAAGGTTTGGAGGTGAACCTTCGGATTTAATGAGGAAGATCATTAAACACAGTCCACACCGATGAACAGTTGGGACTTGAAGCAGTTGTTCAAATCTACTGAAGTGGGGTTCTGTGGAAAAGTTATTAACAAATAATATTTTACCTGTTATAAAGATCTTTTTGAATGACCACAGTTTGGAGAAATAGAATTGCACTCCAACTGAACTGACATGCCACAGCTAATCCGGACATTAGCAAAACCAAAGTGGATTACAACTGAAAAAAAAAAAAGTTTTGTGGTTCATGCAAAGAAAATTTTAAAAAGCCTTCCTCCACTCCACTTCAAAGGATCTGAACTATCCCTTTAAGTGAATAATTATTTATGCGAGTTACTGTTGTCTGTTTTTCTTGCCTTGGACGCTCTAAAGCAGAAGGCTGTGGAAACAGTGTCGGACCTCTCCCGGTCCTGCAGCACCAGACCCCTGTCCTCGGTCAACGCCAGGTAGTGACCAGTGGTCAGGTGACGCAATCGAAAGGGCTGACCCCAGCGAATGTGACTCCCACTCCAGCTGTCAGGTTAAAAAAATAAAATGTACAAAATCAAAAATTCAACAAAGAAAATTTTATAATCTTAATCTGTCAACAAATTTGCTAGTTTAATCATCAAGTACGGATGTGGTTGGATCAAAAACACAAATAGCTGCTGAAATAATTATGCACTTTCAATGAAAAACATAAAACAGAATGACAGACAGGAAGGAAGATGCGAAATAACAGCCCACCTGATTCGAAGTGGCTCCAGCCTCCACAGGGACCTTGCCTTGGCACCTGCTTTACCCGTCTCATAATTGACTATCCTGAGGAAGCCAAAGAAACACGAGTGTTTGGTCTGTCTGCGGACGTGTTTACTGTCTAGTTGCCACTTACACTGCCAAGGTTCTTCAACCTAACTCAGAACAAGACCAGCTCTTGCTCAGCTTTCATTTATCAGATTTCTTTCATGAGATGTTTGACTCAAACACACACTCACACGTGGGCTGTATTCAGCCCTCTGACAACAGCATTTCATCCTTCAAACGGTGACATGTGTGCCCCAGTAACCCACAGCTACACTGTCTATCAGAGATATGGGTGACTGGGTCTTAAGATAAAAGAAAACACTCTTCACCCGGTGGTGTCAGCTTCTGTTTGATCTATCCCAAAAAAATGTCTGAAAAGAAAGCTGGTCCTGCTCAATTTCAAGGACAACACTAGGAGAAAAGCCAAAGCTTAAAATGAATTATCTAATCCCACCCTCATGTTTGCCATGCTCTATTCTAAAAATAGACACTGTGCGTCTGTGTGTCCAAGAGGAAGAAGCATATCTCCTGGCACCTTGTTGAGTGGGTATAGTGCATGCTTGAATTTAAGACCCAGTTAAAGCCCTGTTTGTCTTTTTTCATTGACCTTACCTATTTCTGTTTTGACTCTGTAGCTGTACTGGAGCTAAAAATAAACACAGTTTTTGCTCCCCAAAGAGCCAAATGTTACACTAGTCAGAGAGAGTTTCATACAGGCAACAGTTAGCTAAGCTCAGCATGCTTCTGTATTTTCTGTGCTGTTACGCACCTTTGCTGCTCTTCACTCTGATCTGATCCTGGGATGCTCACCACCTCATCATGACCATGAAAAAGGCGCATCACATGACCACCCAACAGGTAACCTATTGGAGGAGGAAAAAAAAAACCCGCAAGAATTGAAGACAATAGTTTTTTTTGTCCTTTCTTGTTTCTGCTCCAAAATGAACACTGAATAATAAATAACTTTTTGCCAAACACAGACTGCCTGACACGTCATTCAATATGGCAACAAGCAGGTGCTTTATTAAAACCAGATGTTAAATACATGTAAGATAAGAGTTTTGAAGTCTATAAGCTCTAAGTTAACAAATGACAAGATGTACTAAAACATGTTCATCTGGCAGCTTATTTGTTCTAAGACTTAACTGATAAATAAAAGTCTCTACCTTCTTCTATGTTGCTACCAGAGCAGATGGGATGGACATTCCACAGAGTCTGCATAAATGAAGCATCCACCTGGATGTTGCCATTGGAGATGGATAAGTGCTGCAAGGAAGATGGCAATTATCACTTATTTTTTGTGCACAACCATACAAGAGACAAGGTTTTAAGTTACTATGGCAGTGCTTTAGAGACATAAAATCAAGCTTAAATGTAATATATAGCTTTATGCATTTCAGAGTGATGCAAGATTGTACCTTTGATACAATTCGTTCATCATGCTAAAAGGTGAAGACAGATCAATCTGGAGTTTAAAACTCCCAATAACGACTCACCTAATAAAAACTCTAGTGTTTGTTGACTGTTGAGGGAATCATAAAACCGACTGGGAGATGCCTCAAGTATGTTGGGATTTCTGCCACATCAGGGGCTTTAATGCCATAAATGTGGTTGTGCACTGGCGTGTTTAGCACAGCATTCGTGCATCCAAAGAACACATTTTGTGGCAGCTGTGTCACGATCATCCCTGCTCCCCAGAGTCCCTCTGCAGCCCTTAGGTGCTGCATGTCCCCATAAACCACCATATGAGTGACAGCTGAGACAGACTACCAGATTGATGTTGATGACTGTAAGGCGACAGAGGTCATCTGTCCATGCTCTGCTACAGTGGAGGGGGGTGGGGGATAAATGTTGCCTGGCTGCTGTCACTGACTTCATGAATCACAGGGAGCATGTCTCAGAGAGAACATAACATGGAGTTGTGATGCTAAGCTTTCAATAAGGCTTAACTAACATTTATAAAAGGTTTTTGCTGAAAGGATCAGTTTAAAAGTGCAATAATGACATAATCTTTATTAATCAGAAAAGAACAAAAGAGGCTGATTTAAATGAGGCTGAAAGCAGTCTGGAAAATTACAATCCTCCAAACCAGATTACGTCAAGTGCAGATCAAATTTAGCATAATATAATTGTAAGCAGTCTTGCTTTTAATTCTTAAACTCTTGCTGGGGAAAGGTTACAGTTGTGACAGTGCATATGGTAAATGGATTGAGAGTTATCAGAAATTGTCTCATTTGCGTAGCCAGAGTCAATATTTTCCCAAAAGACTGTGACAGTATGCAGATGGCAAACTGTAAACTCACAAGATATCTTTCGGAGGACACACTGACGAGGATGAGGTCATCACCGATGCGTACTTTCTCTCCCTCTGATCTCTGTTTGGAGGCAGGGTGAATTGTCCACCAGCAGGCCTCACCTATAATAACAGGCAAAGACTTAGACATATGTATATTTTAATCTGAGTGAGGGGGACATATTATGTTTTAAGATACATCAGCTTAAGTAAGCTTCTACTTAAGTAACAAAAAAGATTTGAGGACTTGTTAAAGTGAATGCAACAATCTTTTAAAGTGATACTGAAGTGGCTGCTTATCTACAGATCTGAATGCTGTTGACTAAATAATACTAGCAAGAAAAAATTGTGGTTCCAAGTATCAGGATGCCACAATAAAACTATCAAATGTGGAGCCCAGATGTAATCATTGCTCACAATAAAGGTACATTGTGTGCCTACAGTGCTCCAGAGGGAATTTTAACTGAGATGTTGAAAAGAAACATAGTGAAATTCTGTCATGAGCAAATAAAGTACAGAGAGAAAGATAAAAAAGGGAAACAATGAAACAACAGAGTGATTGTTAGAGTGAAACTAACCAGAGAGAGTGGAAAAAAGGAGTGGAAATACAAAATGAAAAAGACATGGATAAAAGAAAACCGTTCCAAAGCCTCCCTTTTACCTGTTGAATCCTCCTGCAGGCCGACATCAAACGATAGCTTATCTGTCTGTGACCTTGATGTCTTCAAACAGGCCAAGTACTGTGGTCAGCACACACACATCGAGCCACAAAAGATAAAAGCTGTCATATAAATTATCCTGCTTGCCATTACATCAAAAACTGATAATAAAGTTTTAATCTTGCTACTGTGTAAATCCATTTAGATGTTTTTTATGATAGTTGTGTGTAATATCTCACCATAGAGCTGAAGGAATGCCGCAGCAGGATGGCGTGTCCATACAGCAGGGTTTTGTGTCCGCCGCTCTGGGCTGCCTGTGCAGATAATACACACACATACACACACAAATCCAAACACTTGTCAGCATAATGTCAACACAAAGCAGCCCCAAAGGTGCTCCTCCAGCTGATCCAAGCTTCACCCGACCTTTGACACTGAATGTTGACCTCAGCAGAGCCCTGCTCACCGACAACAATGACCTCAAGCTGGGGGTGGGCACATATCTCAGGGGGAAGGTTTACCCCACCCTGTTGCGCCAATGAAGACATGCAATCGGACGTGCCACAAGAAGATGGTGTTACCAGCTCCCGTATCCATAAGCAAACTGGATACAGGGTCATCTTTCCCGACTACGAGGATGTGGGAAGGATGCACAGCTACTGTCAATCTGCAAGGCAATGTCAACATTAGCAACGAATGCTAATGCTCCATAGTTTTTGTTTTTGGGAGGTGAGACAGATATTATATCTACTGGGAGAGATGCAACGGGGATAGAGAGGAGCTTTTGTTGACTTTTCTTTGGCAAGCAACTTCTATGTTACTCACCTTCCTTATGAGCCTCTAGGAAGCGTTAAGATGAGAAAGAGTCATTATTCAAAAGGAACTATCGTTTTTTAACTTTTTGCCTTTGCTTAGATGTTTTTTGTTGCCCCAAATACATGGAATGTCAAAAAGTAGGGGTGTAATAGCACACCTAAATCAGGATTCGGTACATTCCTCGCTATGAGGGTCACGGTTCAGTATGGGTTTGGTAAGACAAAACAAAACAAAAAATTGCTACTTTGTTTTTCAAAGACTATAACTCTCCCAGATGCAGAGACAAAAGCATAAATAAAAACACTCTTGTGGGAAGAAGGCAGCAGTAATGCAGGAATTGTCAACCAGTAAATTCTGTATAAAATCAAAAAGTCTTCATTTACTGTTTTTTTTTGTCTAATCTTAAATGTAAAGAGTAACCAAAAGGTTATGACAGACATCCAGAATGATGTCTCCTAAGAAAATATGACTAAAAAAAGTAAAACGGGGCTTGATATCAGGGATATTAAATAAATATACTAATGGTTTGTCACAGTACTTCAAAGTATCGCTTATATAATGCAACTGCTTGCCATACATGCACCTCTAGGCTCCCCTGCTTCAGCTATCAGTGATCAGTCGTACCACAGAGGTCTTTTTCACCAGCTGATTTGAATTAAACAGGCAGGTGTTTGCTTCTACATGTCATTCTGAACCAACCATGCTTTGTTTGATGTAAAGTGTTTAAATAGTATCTTTCTCCATTTCTTTTCTGTCATGGCAATTACCAAAATCCAGTTAAATAAAACGTGCCTGCTCTGGGAGAGGTGATCACCTATGATTGACATATTTATTGTCAATTCACAATACTCATCCAAAACATCTGCATCAAACAATTACAATATGAATATATGTACCATTACACCCCTATCAAAAAGTAAAGGAAGTGAAGGGACAAGGTTTACTAACTCTGGCATTCTTTTTCTAAAAATGCCAAAAAAAAAGCCATGGTAAGTCAAAATATATAAAATAAACTCAAACTAGAAAAAAGGTGGGTGATAGGAAAGATGTATTTGGCCAGAAAATATGTACATGCTGTTAATTTTCACTAATTTTTTTGTCATTTAGAAACTGTGAAATGTGGTCTTATGTAGCTCATTCAGACTCTTTTTCTCCTACCTTCTTTATTTGTCCTAATTGGCCACAGGGACAATAGCCTGCCTGTGACTCGATGCAGTTGTGTTGCGCAGACTGCAGCATTGGCTTCCAGGCTGATTTCGTGCTGCTGCTCAGTGCTATATGCTGGCTGAGGTACCGAGCTTAATGCGGCGAGGCACATTGAGCTGCAATCACCCCTAACTAATAAACCTACTCACTTCCAGTGCTGGCAGCATCAGCATCAGAGAGAAAAAGAATCTTTTAAAGATTAAAACAAATTGTAGCAAAAGATCAAACCACTTTGGATTTTGAAACCCCCAAAAAGGAGACCTTTTGGATGAATAAGGGACAGGAGCTGTTTTTGTGCAAGTGTAGAATTTAACCTCCTACATAGCAGCAGCGTATGAAGGGCCACAGTGTTGTTGCTTCTCTCAGTAAATCATTTGGTGTGAGTATCATCGGAGCAGAAAGCAGCAGAAATGCTAGTGGACATCGGAACTGTTTCATAGGTGACCAACTGTTTTACTTGGATTTATTGATTAGTGCCCCCATACCCAAAAACAGGTCAGCTCTAAGTCAGACACTGTGTTAAATCAGAGGTGGCATTTACACTAGTTGTTCTTTTGAAGGTCTAAATCAGCCCGAACTACCTATTTGCTTCTGTCTCAGCCTATTGATAAGCCATCCGTTCAAAGATGTATTGATTTCAGAGCCTCAGCCGAGACGTATTCAAACTCCATTTCCCCATTAACGGTACTTCCTGTAGTGACATTTGCAGAGGCAAAAATTATGAATAGGTAGACAATATTGAAAACAGATAAACATGTGTGGCAAGAATACATAGAAGTAACAATCCAAATGGCCATTCCAGGCCATCTGAAGTATTAAAATCTCTTGATATATTTGCAATTAAAAAACAAAAGGATTGAAAATAAGAAAGCAGATATGAAAGATTAGAGAAAAAAAAATCAGAAATGAATAAACCATCCACAATACCTACAATATTAAAGCCCAACTAAAAGCAACATTGCAAAGTTGTTGTTTTATTTTGTTTAAGTGGAAATATTCCAGGAGGATGTACAAGAGAGTGTTCTTTCCACAAATAAAACAAACTGCTTTTATATTAGAACTTTTCCCATTTTTTTAGTTCAGTTATGCAAATATAGTATCATAAATTTGTGAAGTTTGCAAATACTTTTGGTAACAAAACAGTAAACACTGAATAAAGCCAAGCCCAATATTATTTTATTTTACTGTCATAATCAGGTCAAATTAAAAACAAAGTTAAAACAGAAAGCATCAGTTGGTTTCTTATTTTCAAAGTAATGATTTCAATCAAACTTAAAATGAGGATTCAGGGCTTTGAAAGAGCAGACACTAAGGAAATTAAACTAGTTTTTAAAATGTTATATTGTATTTAATAAATATATAAAAATATGCATAAGCTCTCAAACCTTTGGATTTAAAAGACTCCTCTAATCAATAACTATGTGGCATTAAAGAAAAAGTGAGGGAGGCAAAAAAGGGTCGTGCTAGGAGCTTTTTTAACAACATACCTTGTGCTAGTTTCTTTCTTTAAAGAATATTTTTTCCAGCTAGGATATTTGCATCATCACAAAGCATCTCAAACAACAACTATGATTAGAGGGAAATAATTGGGACAAATGAGCAATTACCCTGTGTGGTGGGTTGTGAAAATTAAATGATCGTGCGAAAAACAATAAAATAAATCCCCCGAGGACAAGACAAGTGTTAACCTGCTTCCAGCACTGGAGCTGATCTAGTTCTCCTAGAGTGTAAAACTAGTTTAGTTGAGTGCTAACAAATTGGAAAACCAAATTGGGAAGTTCATAAATACCTCATATATCAATCTATTTACACACTATATTAGAAATCATTAAAAATGGGAATGATAATTATTCAGTGTTATGTTGTGGAGGAGAAACCACGGGAGATCAATAAGGAGAGGATAAATGAATAATGTGTGAATTGTAACTTATCATCTTGCATGCATAAGAACTGAAAGGTTAATGGCACAAGGGGTGAACATACCAATCGATCCAGGCCACGTGTCTTTTACGCACAGGATGAAGATTTACACACAGAAAATAGAAAGTAAACATGGAACAATTACACATTCAGTATTGAAGTGTGGATGAAAAATAGTCTACTTTCCTAAAAGGCAACTATTAACAATCTCTCTACTGGATGTTTGATTTTTATTTTTATTTCTCTTTTTAGGAGGAGTGAGGTCTTTCTTTACAATGAAAATGTTTAACTAAAATTATTATCTCTTCAAGTGTTGATGTTATTGAAAAGGCCAAAAAGTAGATGAAGATATTAAGGGGAAAAGCAGAGGAATACCAGCATTTCCTTCTTTACTAGACCACTCTTCAGTCAGATCCAGGGTATCCAACTTTAGAAATCTTCATATTAGCTATCTGTATTTATTACAAGTGTCTTATGAGAGTCACAACAAAATGAGTCATAGATAACAAGACTGACAGGGGACCTTTTTCACAAGCTGACAATACTTTGAATTGAGAAACTGTTTTAACACAAATCCGGACTGCAAACCTACAACACCCTGTATGGAACGACATACAGAGTTCATAGTTTTTGACTTTTTTTCAGGAAACAATTTCTCTTTAAAGTTGGCAACAAAAAGCTGTGGAACTGGTTATATGAGCGTGTTATTGTTTGTGTTTTTTCAGAACTCACCCCTTCCCTGTTCTGTCCACTCTTAGCAAGCATCTCCTGCAGGGCCCGAACAGACAGAGACTGCTCCAGCACAAAGGTACAGATGCACAGGTCCGGAGGCACATACTGCAACAACAATGTGGTCTTCAGTTAAAACACAATACAGCAATATTATTAGGAGGTTTCTTTAGGGCAGTGATTCTTAACCTATGGAGCAAGATCCCTGGGAGGGCATGGCCAGTCCGTTTTTTTTTTTTTATATATATAAATTTTAATTTTCAGGCCTAAAAATTGTAAGCAGAACTAATGACTAGACACTATTACCACTCTGACTTGTTTTTGTGACAGACCAGACCACATACCGAGTGTCGTAGAGAGTCATTCCACACCTCTTCTTCATCTTGTGATGTGGATAGAAGTAATGTGGACTGGAGAGAGAAGAGTTTTATCTCTTTAATGGAGGAAAAGTTATACGTCTGAAGGAGGCATTACTTTAAACCAGGGACAAACAGCCTGAGTTATTATGGATCTGAGCGGGACATTCAGCGTATGGGCTGGCTGGTATGCCGGTTTTGTCCAACATCTATTTACTCATGACGTGTATGTGGACGAAAAATAAAAATAAAGATTACTCTAAATCAAAGAACAGATGAAAAATTGCAGTGAAAGATAAAAGATAAAAAAGACAGGCCTGTTTGCGTGTCTGAAAAAGTTAAAGAACCGCTGCTTTAGGCTATTATAGTTTGCTGAAAACTTTCCAGTATTAGATTATTTCATGTTCATACGGTCCAACATACTGAAGGATTTTTCTCCTCTAAAGGGCCAACATATTGTTAGAGGTTGGCTCTACTGGGGCTGGGTGACGTATTTTCAGGCAGCCGACAACTTTGATCAAGAGCTTTAGGTCATGTGGAGGTTTTTATTATGCAGAATCTGTTCCTTTTAGTGCTGGAAGTGTTCAGATTTCAATGTGTAGTTGTTCTAGTTGTAGATTTAGTGTTGAGCTAACTATAGGTGGTAATTAAGCATTAGAGTAAAATCAATTTGGCATTTTAATTAAAAAGAGTCAACATTTTAAAAGTTCTCTTCAGTGTATCACAATGTTCCTTCAAAGTTTGGCTTGTGCAAAAAGTTACAGGTCAAAAAAGGAACACTCTCAGTAGTACAGGGTGTTCTCAAGCTATGTGAAGATAAAGATAAATAAAATACCAGATAAAAAAACAGCCCACGCAGAAACCAACCCTGCATAAAAATCATTCCTACAACAACTGAGCCTTAATCAGAACATTACAAATCAAGAGAATAACTTTTTCTCCTGTCCATCAACACTTACAGTGGTATGGTCCTTCGGAAACTTTGTGCTATAGAGGCAAAGCATCCTCATAAGCCAAGTAAAGAAAGTTTGCTCCCTGGTGGGATATAATGATTAGATTCCCACTCATAAAAACAATGCTGACTGCTGCATTTTACACAACCCGAACCAAGTTAATCTCAACTGGTGGGCAATAACCATTAAACAGTACTTTAAAGACATTAACATTAAGTTCTCTAAGGTCAGTCCATGTTTGTATAAAGTCTTGGAAAGAGCACAACTAGAAAATTTGAGAAGTTGCCAAATCGCATTCCAAATCAGGGCAGTAGCAGATGGGACGGGCAATTCGCTTGACAGAATGAGGAAGCAGTAAAAGGGATATAGTGGGCACAAGATAAATGATTTCAACCTGAAAACACCGGCTTCCTCTTCTTTTAGCATCTAAACTTTTTCTTAAGTGGATCATTCATACAGGTGGATCTGACCTCAACTGAAGTTATCTCATCAAGATGGTTTCATTGTGAAAGGCAATGTGTAGGGTTGGAAGACCTATATTGTGTGCAGAACAAAAGTTTCAGCTTGGTTGGAGAAAATATGTTAAAGAAAACAGGCAGAGATTGTTTATTTACAGTAATATAAGTGGCAGGATTCAACAGCTGAGTTTCCAGATAGCCTCTCTGGTCAGATAAAGATGTTGCCATTTTAACTATCACTGTTAAAGGTATTTAAACTTTTTGTTGTCTCAAGAAAGACTGTTTCTACTCCTCTCTGTGCTTTGTGCTAAGCTATGGAAGCTAAGCTATGGAAAACAACAAAAAAATCAACACTTTTTTTGGTTTTTGGAAACCACCTGTTCAGAAAAGTTGTTTGTAATGTTTCACATCAGTAAACATATATTCTTAGTGGGTTTTATTTTGTAATATTATCAAATGTTGTTGAATTTTATAACTCAAAATAAACTTTTATTTCACAGCTTTGTATGAATAAAAAATGGAAAACTGACTTTTTTGTGTAATTTATTTTTTAATTGTGTTTATTCCATTTCCCATTTTATTTTATAAGTTGTTACTACTTGTGCTTTTAATTCAGTTTACTTCCTGATTCCCTAACACTGATTTTCATTCCATTAATTAATATATTTAGTTTATATCTGCCTCAGTGCATTTATAGTTCCCAATTTTCTTTGTCTTGTTTTAATGTTCTTTTTTTTTGTCAGCAGCCATAGTCTTTGTTTGCTCAACCTATGAGCAAACTTGTGCTGCATGTGGGTCCTATCCCTCAACAAAACCCACCATTTGTAACAGTTTACTAGGAAAGCCTCTTGCCTTCTTTCTTGTAGAAAAATCAAATAAAGCAACTGCAATCCAGCAATCAAGCCTCATTTTCCAAGAAGCAGCTGACCTCTGATTTGTCCAATCATGAGGTTGAACAGTTGGTGTTGAGAAAACTGCCTTTGGTGAGAAGAGTAATCAAATATATCAGAGTTGAAGCCCTTTTAGAGAATGGTTCTGAGAATGTACCTTTGGTTTATGTTCAATAACAAATGACAGACAGAGTGAAGCTGTTTGCATACAAGAAAAAAAGTCACTTTTAATCTGTCTTCAGAGAGAGATCCAAAGGTGTAAAAACTCATTGCCCTGCAGAGGGGAGTCTATCCCTTCCTGGCTTAATTAAAAAGAGGGCTTTAAAGGTTGACTGGTAAAGAACTCATTTAAAACATACATTGGTCATTGCTAGGTTTGGATTGGCACACTGCACATAAAACAAAGACACAGCGTTCCTGCGGTAATAGTTTGTGGGCATCTCTCCAGTGGTCATAATAATGAGTGTGACAGGTGAAAGCCGCTGGTTGTAAATCACATTCATGCAGCTTTTCACAGCCTGATTCATGTTTCCATTTAAACAGTTTAGACTTTAAATCAACCTCATCCTGCAATTTGGTTTTGTGCTCCATTACCGGACTAGTTTACCAAGGAAATGAAATATCCTATTGAGTTGTTCACCTCTGTAATGACACTCTTGGGTTCTTTTACATCGTCATTGCTCCTAAAAGTGGGGTGATGCCTTTCATAAAAACAGCAGGTAATGAAGACAAAGTGGCTGACAGAGAAAATATCCATCACACCTGTCAGGTGTAATTACCATCCAATATGGAGTGAAAGCTTAACTTCCTCCAACACACACAGTTTGGGAGAGCTGAAGGAGAGTGTGTACAAAAACACCAGCAGTCTTTGCTCTCATGTAAAATCAAATTGCTTGCTTGAACTTGTTCCCTGGCCTTCTCATTTTGCTCAACTCTCCCTAAAAACCACCCCTGTGTCTCTTTAAATTCACACACACTGCATGTGCCAGCTTGTGTGAGCTTAATAATCTCAGTACTAATGGATCCTGATTAAAAGACAATCAGTGCGAAGGGGGCCTATAAATCGGGTGTCATCTGCAGCTTTACAACAGAAAAACATTACTGCCAGATGAGCAGTGGGGCCACAGTGATCAGCGGAAAGTGGGAGAACGGATATTGCTCTCTCCAGCAGATAATAATCATTTGAATATTCCGGCTTAATAAGTGGAGCACTTCGCTGAAAATGTCCTCCACAATAAGAATTGCGTTCCCAAAGAAACGCATTAAGGTGGCAACCTCCTGGTTCTAAGTGGAAAACAATTTAATTTTACCCATTAAAACTTTACACAGAGTGCCACAAACTTGCAAATGAATTTGCAATGACAGTGAAACAATTAACAGTTACAGCTAACAACAGTTCTGCTTATAAAACAATTCAATAAACCTTCCTGTGGGTGTAAATTATTTTAAAGGTTTTATCATCTGACGACAGGCTCAGAGATGTAATGCTGTTGCTGGGTCCTTTTTAGGAAAAGCTCATAAAGGAGACTGCAGTGGATGTGAGCTGTTGTTTTTTTGATGAGGCAATGAGCCACCTCTGCAAGCTTCTTAGCTTGGCTGCTGTAATTGTTTGCTGGACCTAAACAAGAATAAGCTGCCCAGATCTCTTGTGTCTAAATGGATGCTTTGTTTAATGGACTTTTCTTCAGGCTACTTCATGTGGCTGATTCCATTTTCTCTTCCCATGTGCATGAGAATAAAGGTGGTTATATAACTGCAATGAGAACAAATTAAGTCAAATGAGGTGTGTGATGTTGGCTTTTAACGAAGAAGCAGAGCAGGGCTATCCAGGTTGAGTAAAACACATTCAACACTGGATTCAGCGGGCCTACCTTTGCCTCAGATGTGGGCTCCAGGTAACACAGGCGATTCCCCAACCCTTCGGCAGCCAGGCAGAACTTGCGATTCTCCTTCTGGATGCAGGCCACGCACTGGAGCACCACTTCATCATCCTGTCAAGACAGAACTGACTTCAGTCTGCACCTCTGTGAAAGCAGAGACCGAGTTTGTGCATGTGGGTGTCAGATCCTGAGAGAAACCCAATTCACCCACACACTTGTGCCCATTTCAAGCCACCGATCAGGGGAGACTGATGTCTGGCCTGACGAGTCGAGTGCTTATTTTCCCTACAGTGGTGGAACAACAGCAGGATGCAAAAGGATTTATCTAAAATGTAAAGGTAATAAATAATCCCTGAAAAGCTGTGCATGCATTAATGTTTTTGTTGTTTTACAGAACATACTGCCACCACAGATTTCTACAAGGCCAAGCAGATAAGACATTTCTCGAAAGAAATATATCAGCTTCATCCTGCAAAACTCACATGTCAGTTGTTATACAGGAAACCTGACTGATCAAAAGTATTTTTTTTAATTAGCTGAGTTCATACCTCAAAAGGCTGCCATATTTTTATTTTCCTCAATGATTTCACTTTTTCCTCTACTTGATGGGTGAAATGATCATTAATTACAACCTTTACTCATTTTAAGTATGATTTTGCTTTTTTTTTGCATAAAAGAGCAAGTTTGACAAAATAACGCAGTTCATAAAACAACTGATCTGAACATTCTTATAACACTTTTTACCCTTTTATATATTTTGCAGAAATGAAGAAAATGAAGATGATTACTGGCTTACTCAGTTTTGCACTTAAAGTGGAAATAATGGGCCACTTCAATTAATGCATTTAAATGTGTAAAAGCTGACACTAAAAGACTGTTATGCCATTAGATGACCATGCCAGTTAAATTTATCTTGGCTTCTTGTCTTTCTGCCAGTTATAAATGACATTAAAAATGATAAGAATTACAGTAAATCCTACTATATGCGCACACTTGGATTTCCAGGCTCAAAAAAGAAACATCTGACGTTAGTCTTGTGCAAATGAGTTGATTGTGTTGGCCTTGTAAATGCTGAATTGGACATAGTTACTCTGCAGGACGGCAGAGCAAGCAGAAATGTGCTGATACTGGCCACTGTGGGACAGCGGAGGATGTGTGTTTCTGTTGGGGGGGGCGGGCTTTTGCACAAATGCCAGCTCTTTTATTTAATGCGGGGAGGATTGTACTCAGAGCAGAGTGCAGCAGTAGTTGTAGTAGTAACAGTGGAGCACTCCATTACAGCATTACAGTGCAGCACGGTGCGCAGCAGAGACACAGAAATAGCGAAGCAGAATCTATTTTACAGTTGTGCCTGCACAGAAGCACGCCATGAAAATTGCTGTGACAAGCCTCAAGGCCATGACAACCACGAGTGACACATTTTATTTTGGTATTGATGCACATGTGTGCATCAGATGAAGTTCAAGGACAGAGTTTGTCATTTTTAGCACAGCAGGAGCTTCTGAGAGTTTTACCTCTAAATGTCTGTATTTTTTATTCAATACAGTAAAATCATTTATAAAATATTATTTTAGGCACACCATTTGTGCTTATATCCATAATACACACTGTACTCTATATGCAGCAGGAAGAACCGGCTGCTGGGACTGTTAATGTCATTCATCATGTTATGGAAAAGACTTTGGAAGATGCTAACTGACTCAAATCAATATAAAAATGTTATTCAGCTCAGATGTATATTGAAATTAATAGGCCTTTATTGCAATCCAACACTTGGCTTGGTTGGAACATACCATCAGTCTCATTGTTGAGATCGAGAAAGCCCAGAGTTGATTTGGGCCACAATATGATTTTATTGATCCACTCATTGCATTCCTGGCTGTCTGAGTGCCAAGACGCTCACATACAAACAGGACCATCTCTTTAATCAGAGAAGCCGATGTCTGTGTCTCTGCCTGTGTCACAACTGAGCCTCTTCCCTCATTGAACCCACACAGGAGGGGATCAGGGGGCCACTCAGTGCTATCAATCATTCATAAAGAGAAGCATTAAGTGAGACTGGAGAGAAAGATGATGCTGGCTCTGAGTTCAAAATCTGAGGAAAAGAGTTGGCTTTTGGAGATCCTGCTACTTTCAGCTGCCTAAATGACGACATATTATGTCACTAAATAAAAAAATTTAAAGGTCAATTCTGAGAAGGCTAAAATATTAAATGGAGACTCTGGTTCCAGTGCACATCATTTGAAGTAACAACATTTTTAGCCATTAAGAACATTATGTTCAATATAATTGCTAAATGAAGAATAAATGTCTTTAATAATTACTTAGCATTCCTTGAACAAATAGTTTAAATCATTTTGCTCAAATTTTTATCTTGAATTAGGTTCACTCCAGATGTTAATAAGTTGCATGTACAGTATGCAAACTATTCTTTATCAGGTTAAAATTGGTGTACACAGGACTGCAGTGCATACTTTTTAAAAAAATCTGGTCCACAGGAAACCCTAAATAAATTAAAAAAATTGAAAAACTGCTATTTTTTGTTGGCCAACATAAATGGCATCAAGTGCAAGAGAAATCACACTTCTCTTCGCTAATTTTGAAGTCTTGGAAATGAATAAGGATCATTGTAATAAAACAAAAACATGCTATTTCCTATAAATATAAACATCACAACGAATTGCATTTATCCTTTGGAAATCAAATAGCTGTTGAGATATTTTAGTTAGGATTAAACGTCTGTGAAACAAACAGTCATTATGAAATCATGTGGGGAAACCAGCTGGAGAACTTCAGCTAATAATTAATGTCATTAATGAAAAAGTCATTTATTCAGCTGTCTTAGAACAACGTGAGAAGTGAGCTTAGCCTCTAAGGACACCTTGGGACTGATGTGATTTACACATAACTACTACTTCTCACACACCATCATTTCTTTTTACACCTATGTGTAAATACAATCCGGTGTGTATGTACTACAACAATGAGACTTATATTATTTTATTCAGTTTTTAACCAATGACAGTCTTCTTATGCAGGTGGAAATATTGGCATTGATGGAAATGTTTGGAAGAAGACAAGAAAGGATGGCGAAAGTGTCCATAATATTGATGCAATGAGTCAAATGTTGGCTTCAGTCATATTTTCTGTAGATTTAGGCTGACAAGAGATGTTTTGTGGTGTTATTAACCAGCTGAACAATTGAAGACTAGCTTGTAAAAAAAAACTGTTAGCCGAATATTAAGCTATGCAGCTGCTTGAATAACATTAGTTATTTTTTATTTCCGATGCCCTACTGTAGTTCCTCCTCACAACAATTTTCCTGTACATTATTGCAAACACAATTTTATCCAGCTCTGCAGAAAAAACAAAGTCCCGCTCTTAAGTCCAAGACTTAAAATGATCCCGGGAGAATTTGAAAGCATTCTTATTCAGCCTTTGGTGAAAAAATGTCAGTATTTCAGCAGGAATAATGCAGCACAGTTAATGCAATCAGCTCATGGTAATGAGTTTTTACAGCCTTATCTTGTGCAGCACAAGGCTGCGGTGCCTTGGTCCGTATTCCCTTGTACACCCTGGAGGTATGCTACAATTACTGTTAAGCTGAAGTCACAAAATATCTGGCCAAGTCACAAACAAGGCTTGTGTCATTTGGAAGTACAGGGTGCCGTGGCATGAACTGCTCCTGTATTTTATGTTTGGCTCCAACTCCGCCTGCAAGGCTTATTACTAATGCTTACGTCATGGTAAATCTGGCACTTTATACCATCACCATCCTTTATCTTTTGAGGCAGTCTACTTTACTTTTAAAGCATAAATGCTTTAGAGAAAACAAGTGTATAAAACAAGTATAAAGCCCACCATAAATAACCATAATAAACCTAAAGAGTGACGCCAAGTCCCAAAAGATGGTGAGAAAAACAACTAACAAGTAGTTTAATTGTTATTGCCAAACCTTCTTTTAAAGCAACAATACAGCTTTTGATTTGCAAGTAACATCCAAGTAACAATTCTGTCTCAATGTAAATAACTTTTAGATGAATAACACAAGCTGTTCCAGTGCAACATTTAAATACCAAAAACATGTTCATAAAGAAAAGTAAATTACGCCTCCTGTTAGGCAGAACTTGCCACTCCTAAGCGTATCCCATCAAAGTAAAGACATGTGGTGATAAAATCCAGGCTTCACTACGGCAGCTGCAACAGATTTCTGCCTCCCTCTTTGAGGTCAGATTTGTTTTAACTTGATCCTGTGGCAAAAAGAAGCACCAAGTGGATCCCTGGTAGGAGGCTGAAGGTAAAGAGATAAAGGTGGAGGAAAGGAAAGGAAAGGAAAGGAAAGGAAAGGAAAGGAAAGGAAAGGAAAGGAAAGGAAAGGAAAGGAAAGGAAAGGAAAGGAAAGGAAAGGAAAGGAAAGGAAAGGAAAGGAAAGGAAAGGAAAGGAAAGGAAAGGAAAGGAAAGGAAAGGAAAGGAAGGGAAAACACCAAACTACACAATTTGCTTCCACTTGTCTTGGTCTTCTTATGACAATGTCTTCCATTGAAATGAGTAATAAGTCTCCATTATCACCTGGGGCATGCTACCTGTGAACACTGTTTAGAGATTGGCTGGCACACTGAGACTTTGTTCTGAACAGATTGATTCTGCTGGGTGGACACTGCAGAACAAAATGCAGCCAAGCACAGGTTGTGTCCTTCAAAACGCACACATTTTCTGGACTTGTTATTTTGTCCCACACACACATACATATGTACAACCTGGGTGCAGAAAAAGCCCTGGAGTTACTCTGGCCAACTCTACAGCAACAATGTGAAGAAAGAAAAGTATAAGAGAGGACTGCAGTCTGTAATGGCTCACTGCAAACAAAAAAACAAACAAAAAAAAACAATGGGGACCAAGGGAGTGTGGAAAATACTGCATTTTATTACCATACAAGAAGCTTGTACGTTTTGTAATCCTACAGTATATTTCTGTTTATTTCTTTATGGGGTTTTTTTCTCAATCACTGGTCAATCTGCAGCCTCAAGAAAGCAGATTTCCATGTCAAGAGACAAATTAACAGATTATTATATTCCATTTTACTTTTGCTTCTAAAAAAAAAGACTTTAATTGAGAGGTTTGGGCATTTTATATCAAATCAGAATGTTTTCTCTGCTTTTTTATTAGCACCAATAATCAGATTCAAATTATTTGAATGTGATTATGTGTATTTGATTGTTTATCTGCAGGCAAAATTACATGTCAGTCATGACTTACGTGGTTCTTACATAAAACCACAGACATCACTGATTTCAACTACTGGTGGAACGAGACACTCATCTCATAAGGTGAGATGAGATCCTAGGTTAAGGAGATAAAATCGAGATTTTAGCAATATTTCTAAGAAAATAGCTTTTGCCACAAAGTCATCTGACTGACATCTCTCTGGTCTGAGAGATTCAAGACTCATGAATCTCTTCAAATTTTACCAACTTTCAGGACTGACTGAAGTGGACATTAGAGTGAAAATCCTTTGTGTGTTTTATTTTTTGTTATTGTCATCACAGAGAAAAGTTACTCATGCTAATGAACACAGAGATTTTAAACAGCTCGCAAGACAGTTTTTAACTCAACGAGAAATTTTGTGTTGTTTTGCCTCTACTGAATACAATATGATGAATGTTTAGAACATAAACACACATATATTTTTGCAGCCATGCTTTTAATTACACAGTCTACATGATAAAAACGGAAAGACACAATCTACATTTTCCAACAATGGTACTCCAGTATCAAAAGGAACCCTGTGAGGAAAAGATACGTTTCATCCAGAATATTCTGGTAGCGATTAGAGCTCTGTGCTGGTTTACTGTTGGAGTGATTCACAGCCTTGTGGTTTAATGCTCGCACACACTGTGGTGTGACAGCAGTGGATATGGAAAGAGAAAGAGAATAAAAAAACTTTGGACTGGAGGAGCAGAGCTTTGTTCTCATGACTCAGTGTTACTGTGTAAATGGGAGTGCTAATGCTCATCTCGAGGCAAACTGCTGAACATGCTGCCCCTGGTGCACAGACAGAACAAGAGAAAAAGAGCTTGCATGCAGAAAAAGACATCATTAAAATCAGCAGGCCAGGGAGACACAACAAATTAATCTTGACATTTGGTAACATTTCAGCCTCCTTTAAAAGCTTTGCAGGGGATGACAGCCTTACAGCTGGTTATTGAACAGGGTCAGGAGTCAGCTGTTGGTGCAGAGTGCATGCAATGTAGCCTGTGTGAGATCCCTATGTTTGGAGAGTTATTTAATGTGCGTTTAAAGCTCTAGATCTAATGCTAGGATGGGCAACAGCTACATCACTTTTCTATCTTCCATGCATATTTGATGCTCTGAGGCTGTTTGTGTCTGTGTGTATGTGTGTGTAAGTGTCATTCGGAACCCATTGTGCTTCAGACTTAGGCCGTCTAATCATTGTGGGCAATATGATTACCCAATCACTGTACACTCAGAATATACAGCTGTGAACAGCAGCAACCATATGAGCCGAGGTGATCCATCTTGAAGATTAGACAGATATGGCAATAACCTGCGAAACAAATAGCCTGAGGTGAAAAACGCCCGCATCCTAAATGGAACAGAATGGCTGCTGTTGGCTTGTAGAAGTATGCCACAGCGTAAATACAGCCAAACAAGTTCAATTTTGATAAACATGAGGGCTGTTTTACAGTAGATCATCTGGGGAGAAAGTTTATACAGCATATACTGTAAGTGAGCACTGCAGATGGATCGAATCTCTCCCTGGTTCAGAGTTTATAAAGCTTAGCTGGATTTCTCTGTGCTGAAAAAGTGAAGCAGGGAGGCAGTAAAGTGTTTCATTGCACCTTACAGCACTACGCTGCCTCTCTGGCAGTTGCTTGAATTTAAAAAGCTAAGAAAGTGTTTTCATCCTCTTTTGCTTTGAGCTTCATATACCAACCTTCATACAACAAGCCAACATCTCGAACCAACACAAATAATACCCCACTGCTGTGTGTGCTCATTTAGTCAATACCAGAAAACAAACAGCAAACCAAAATAACAATGCGACATAACAATCATCACTTATGCAAGACACCCAACTATGTGGCCAAAAACCTTATTTATTTATTTATTTATTTATTCATTATCCTCTTAGACAGAAAAAAATGGTAAATTAAACCATCTCTTAATAGACATAGTTTGTTTTTAGTATCAAATATAGTTCTTGCTCAGTTAGTTGTGCTTTCATCCATCTTACCTACTCAAAAACCTTTCATTTTCACTAAAAAATAAAATAGTTTGTAGGCGAGTAATTTAGTTCTGCATTATAGAAAACAACCCATCCACTAGTACTTTAACATAAATAGTTAATTTACGTCACTCAACCACCAAAGAAACTAATGGTACACCCTTAGTTTTAGTGGTGTTTTCACTCTAAATGAGAATCTTGCACAACTAGTGTTTTACTATAAAAGGTTAAGGCAGAAATTCTCTAGTCCTCAGATATATACCCAGCAGTCAATTGTTGGATTTGTGAAGGAGTCTTGAGGCTTCAACTGTCCTAACTACTTTAAAACAAGATGCAGGAACCAAACATGTGTGCAATGTTCCCACATGCTTGAAATTGAGGCAATACACTTTGTCAAATATAGTCTAGTGAGCTTTTTCCCTGACTACAGATTGACACTGGGGATGCACAGCATCATAGCAACTGAAGGCCTTAGAGAACAAAAAGAAGCAAAGTAATTCCCTCTTCCTGACACTTCCTGTCAACAAAACGTAATCTCACTTACAGATAGAATTGAGACTTTTTGTGGCAGAGCACAGAAAACAAACTCATTCTACCCAAAAATGAGCAACATGCTGTATTTTCAGGAGAAGATCCTTCTTGGAGGTCTAAAAGTAGAACAGCACTAGCAGGTGAAGCTTTATTTGTTTCCGGTGTCCTGGAAGTCTTACATGGTCTTTGACTCGGTTGCTCAACTGTGTGATGTTAAAAGGAGTCCCAAGTGGCGCATGAATGGAAGTTACACTTTGATATTAGGTCAAGGAAGTAGAAGCACTAGATATGTGGCCTAGAATGTCAGCATGAGCAATGACTGCAGTTGATTCAGCCATTCCACAGACTGTGTACGATCTGAAAGGAAAAGATGTTGTCCCATCTGAAACTAGAACAGAAATTTGGGAACTACATTGACTCACTTAGTCAATGGAGCTGTACCCAGGTAATAGCATCACAAAGATACCTGGAGCCATTTTTCTTAAAAAAGAAAACTGTCAGATGTGTTGGCTCTGCTAATTTTGACTCCATGAACAAAAAAAAATATCTGCATTTGTGATACCAGATAGTCTTACACATTGTTAGTTTTGAAATGCGTAATGCACTCTATTTGTCTGGATTGCATGTGTGTGAATCCTGTGTTAACGATGTTGTGTATTCTATTTCATGAGTTCAACATGTTAACATGTTCCTGGGTTGATGCTCCTGATGTGGCTGAGAACGTTTATTTTATACAATGAAACTGACTTTGGCGTCCGCTTCATCTGGATAAAAATGTTCAGTGTCCTTCAAGGGCTGACCTGACAAAAATCTTTCAGAGCCCTCATCCTCATCTTCCTAAGCACTGCTGAATTGAGCTCCAGGCGCAAAAAGGAGCTGAGGCTGAACTACAGCTGAGGCACTGCGGTGTCAAAATTGATTTGATCAGAGACGGGTGATGACAACCAGGTGAAGGGTTCTGATGTAAAAGCCAGAGGACTGCTGAGACTCAGAAGAAACTGCCATGAAATGAGGGGAAATTAAAGCAAACAGATTTTTTGACTTCGAGACGAACTTGGGGACATGTCAACCTGAGAGAAATATCTTGAAAGAGCAGGTGGCAGTTCTCAAAAACGTACACGCCATCATATTTGAGTTAGGAAAAAAAACCTTCTGATGGGACAGTTTTAACAACATCAAAAATTGACTCTCTGCACTATAATTTGTCATACATTTAAGGAGGAAGCCATAAAAAGCCTGCAACGGGACTTCTGAGGTGTCAGCTCCTCTGCAACACTTCTATAAGTTGAAAAGGAGTGAGAGTTGAGAAAAACTGAGCATTGCTGCAGAGATGTACAGCTGGAGAGCCAGAAAAGGAAAAGCTCCACTATCCCAATGCATTATCTCACACGCAGGGTTTGAAGCAAACAAAGTAATAGAAGTTTCCTTTTTCATAGAATCACTGCAAAGTCTCACGAGAAGTTAAAGAGTAAAAAAAAGCTGCATGTTGGCAAGGGGTGCTGCTGAAACCTAAAAACTGAAAGCACAGAAGGTGTTAGCAAGCATGTGTGTGGCTCAGTATCCTTGCTGCAAATGCAACAGTCATGAATCTCTCGCCCTGCCTGCTGCTGAGTGTGTTTTCTTATAATACACAGTGTTGACTCTGCAGCAACAAAGCCCAATAAAGAAGGTGAAAATGTCTTCTCGTCTCTGCTGCCGCGGTGCAATCTTGAATCTTTTATGAGCATTTTATGAGCTAACGCCACAGCCGTCAATATCAGATGGAAGTCTCAGTCATTCCTGCGATGTCTCAAAAATGCAACTTTTGCTCAGCCAGGACATGCCAACCTTACTGCAACTAATAACTCAGCAGAAACATTTCTGTGGACTTTTAAGGTTGGGTTTTAAAAAGTACTTATTCAAGTTTGGTTGTGAGTAAGCCTCAGCAGCAGCAGCAGCAGACTGAAGCAATATAAACTCCTCTAAGTGGGTTATTAAAGGCACAGTAGGGAAACAGAATATTGGACATAATTGCGGTAGACATCAGCACTGCTTTATGTAGGAGGGAAATGATTCACAACCAATAGAAGTGCTTTTAATGGTTCTTATTCAAGATAAAATGCTACAAACAATGAGACTGTTTCTGTAGGGTATAGTGTTGAACAAGTAGCACAATCCCAAATACACTGCTCATCATTTAAGGAAGGTAGTTTTTCTAAGTAAACTCAAAGACTGTTTTACGCAATGTTTCACGATTTTTCTTTAAAGTTCTGTGTTTTGTTTTGTTTTTAGAATCACTTACTTTGATGCATCTCAGTCAGATTTACTTCCTAATCTCACTAGTTTTTTATAAATTTCATAAATTCCTCCCTTTGGTTCTTGCTACAAAAGCCCTGCAGCTATTTTCTAATTTATTCCTCAGTTGTGTTAGACGTTTTATTACTCTGCTGGCAAAAATATGCACAAAAATTAGTCAATAAATACAAATTGGATTTGATACAACTTAAGCAAGAGCATAGATGCAAAAAATTATTTTGGTGTTGATTGGCATCACTTTTGCAAAAATTACAAACTATGACATTGGGATTGCAAAAGATTCAAACACTCAGCAATATCAAATTCTAAGTGCCTTGTATTTCTTATTTGTCAAGGTCTAAAGGATGTTTTTTTTTTTTGAGTACCCCACTCCTGCCTGATGATAGGTTAGACAGGTGCCTCACAACTCTGAACAGAATCAAGTGTGTACCAAAAGTAAAAAATGTATGTTTTATTTTTATTGTTTATTTGTAAGCTTTGTATTCCTTCCTATTTTGCAATGCCCACGCTATATACTGTGACTTAGGAAGGGTTTTATAAAGGATTCATTTAGGTTGTTTGACAAAATCATATCTTAAATTCACAGAAATATAAATGCTTCTCTAATAGTCAATTTAATGTAGTATCACAAATAGAGTTTGCAAATCCGTTTGTGAACACATTAATCAGCACAGTCATATTGAGACTCTCTGCTACAGTAACTGAAAACAATGTAAGGAACGCTGGAGGTTCTCAGCTACAAAGAAAAAGTCTTCATATGGGAGAAAGCTTCCTACACGGCCTTATTAAATATTCATTCTCTAAAACACCCGATCAATCAGGCCCCCTTACTGCATGCCACCAACATTCCTGGGGAAATTTCTTCATTTAGTGGCACAATCAATAGCTCATTACAGCAGCTTCACACAAGGTTGTCTCTGCGCAGACCTGCTGGCTTAATTCCTTTTACATCAGATGCCTATCTGATCTGTCCATCTTCATCGCACAACAACATTTCGATTGGAAAACTTACACACGCGCGACTTGCCAGTTGAATGTGCAACTTTCAGAACTTTCAGTCTGAGCTAATAAACAAAAAGAGAGAAATCAATGTTGCAGTTGGAGTGTTGTCAATATACTGTGTGCTCATGTGCAGAATAACGATGCAGAATATTTGGTACACTTGCGAATTTTGATCGGTCTCTTAAAACGTTACAGAATGATGAAATGACACACTTTTTCAAAACAATAAGTTAGGAATGAATTTATGGCAATAAAAATTAATATGAGGACGGCCAAGCATTCACACACAGCATCTGTTTGTTTGTTCTTATCTGTGACAGGAGCCAACTGACAGAAACATATGCAAACAACACCAAAACAAGGTAACACTCCTCAAGACAATTTGCATTACAAAAATCTTAGTTTTATGGATTTGCTGCTCTGTGTTGGAAACTGCATCATTCTGCTCAAAATGCATTCTGGTTGCAAATAAAAACTGAGCTATAACTTTTTATAACTCAGCCATAAAACGATAGCAGACCTCATCACCATAACATTAAAACGCCATTCATTTTGTTAGTGTCAGGAAGAATGCAGGGATGGACTGAGCTGAATTCCCATTTGGGGGAATAATTTCATGCTAATCACTGGTAATTTCGCACGGTGCATGCAACAGGAGAATATGAAACGAGTCGCTTGAAAGGATAAAGCTCAACGGGTCCAGTGAGTTTTGATCGGTGCTAAAATATTCTTGCCAAACTAAGGATGGTTCCTTGTGATCAGACATCAAATCGCAGGATGCAGATAAGTGCAACGTCAATGCAGATTAGGGCTAAATGGAAATAAGACAAACAGCATCCAACATGGCTTCGCACAAGCGCCATCTCTCATTGAATTAAAGGCCTAGCATTCTTTAAAGGAATGCATATCACCCGCCACCTTTCATGCCAGATTTAGACTAAAATCATTTTATGATGAGAAGGGACAGAGTTAGAGGCATTTTGGGTAAATCCTGAAAAGAACTTTATGTGGAATCTATAAGAACCCAGAGAATTTTTTGGGAATAACTCTCAACTACCTCATCAACGTTTGCTCAATATCTGTAAAATTGACTGAGTTGTAGCCATTTTGGTGTTAGTCCAAGTGGATTAGTTGTGACATCATCTTGAAGTGAACAGACTCCAAAAATGAATGATTTGCAGATGACCATCCAATGATTACTTTCTGAGAGAAATCTGTCCAATGATTTATGACATATTTTGCTAACAGACAGAGTTGATTGTAATAGTTAATGACAAAGTTTCAAAACCAAATCTGACACAATCAGTTAGTGATCTGAGTAGGTGTTGGGGGATGACCCTCAGGTACTACCACATCAAGATTCAGCTCAATATCTGTAAAACTGACTGAGTTACGGCCATTTTTCTATTGGCTAAGTTTACTTAAATACGGCGGCCATCTTGAATCAGGTTAACCATTTGTAGATCCAAAAATTACTTTCTGTGAGTTTTATTAAAATGTGTCCACTGTTTTATGAGGTATTTTGCTAATGCTACAGGAAAATGAAGACACACACACACACAAAGGCAAAAACATTGTTATCTTCAGCGGCAAGTGATAACAAAGCTCAAATCAGCCCTTTTCAGCTCTTCCACCTTTTGTTTTTCTTCTGAAGCAGTTTGCGATGGCTCATTGCATTGTTCCTCTGTGTGGCTGCATCGACAGTCATCGCCTGGATGCAAAGTGAGGTCTGTGCCTTCACACAAACAAGCCATGCGCTGCCACAGTGCATTAGTCACAGCCCTGGTCTGGCCTTTTCAAAGTCGCTACACCCACTCAAACTGCTAATAGATCCCCAGAATTCGATAGTCGCCTCGCAGGGATCTTTGAAACACAGAAGCTGTGTGTGTGTATGCATGTCTTGCATGTATGTATATAATAATAATAACCCCTCTGTCATTAGAGTTTATAATAAAACAGAATAAAAAGCAGAGTACACCAGGAAGAAAAGTTTGTTTCCTCTGTTCTAAAGACAACAGGCACAATTCATTTAAAAAACTGTCCTAACATAATGAGCACCATGAGCAACGAAACCATGAGCTGATATTTATTCTGTATTCAGCTTGTTATAAAGTCAATTCTGATGGAGCTGAACAGGACAAAGTGAACATAGAGGCTTATTAGACTCTCTCGGCTGAAATTAAGAAGCAGTTTGTGGGAGAAGCTTTTCTCTGCAGCCTCACAATCAGCACCGTTCCTCTTCTTGCAACATCAAATTACCCATGGCTGAGAGACATGCTTTCTACTCTTCTCTACACCCACTGACCTGGGTTTTATAGGCAGCAGTCCAGCAGGGGTACTTCCTGCTACCACTCCAGGGAAATTACTTTGTGTTGTTAGAGAAAAGACAGTTTGCAAACTGCTTTATCACACTCCTTGACTTCAGTAATAGTCAACATTTGGAAGCGAGCAAAAAATAGAGCTTTACATTCCTACAGACACAAATTTATACCAATGCAAAGGCAATAGGTGCATCTAACTGAGCACTTGTTTCTGGAGGACTGACTTTAGCCATGTGCTGTGGATGAATCTATGGCTTTGTACAAATGTGTGCACATGCACACAGTCAAGAATGGATCTGTTCTGCCTTTCTACTCCGAGTAGTTAAGCTGTTTGTCTTGCTTAGCTGATGAATAATTTCTGCACCGTGCTCAGCTGTGGCACGTCTGGTGCAGCCTGACTGCACCACACGGCTACAGCTCCACATTTGCATGCCACACACACACACACACACAAACGTTTTTTTACACTCATGAACACCAAGCTTGCTCAACACACCCCCATCCAAACATCATCCAGCCTGTCAGAGGGATGCAACAAGCTGCTAAGCCTGCAATTAAAAGCAACAGCAGTTTTCTGTTTGTCAGTGTCTCCTTGCATCTTCTCACGGAGCAACAATTCTTCGAAGGAATGCGAATCACCCGCCACCTTTCATGTCAGAGTTTTGAACTAAAAAAATCTTATGATGAGAAGGGGCAGTTTTGGTCAAATGGCAGATAATCTGTTGGCGCTTCAAGTATGTGATGAAGGCAACTCTCGGCTACTACCGCACCAAATTCCAGCTCAACTAGTGTAAAATGAATTGAGTTATAGCCATTTTTGTGTTAGCTAAAGATGATTAGCTGTGGCAACCATATTGAATTGAGGTGACTCAGACACAAAAAGATATTATTATCCTCACATTTGGCGGTGGATGATAACAAACAAGCACGCTAAAACTACTCCATCAACAACATTCAGAAGAAGATGCTGTACATGGCATTTAAGTTCAAGGCCTGTAAAGAGGAGAAATTGTGCTGAAATGTCAGCTCTGTTTTGAAGTGGCACGCATGCTGATGTGTTGACCTCTTTGTGCTGCAGTTAAAAGGCTGGGCAGCAAGAAAAATCAGCAGAAGGTATCAGCTTTTTACTGAGTGACGACTGAGGGACATTAAAAATGGGCACAAAACATCAAATCATCTGCAAAAATGTATGGCGTGTATATGTGTATGGCTACATGTTGCCAACATTTGTTGCATTTTTATCGCCTGTTAAAATTTGGTGTGGTAATAGCTGGGAGTCATTGCCAACACATAATCTGAGCGCTCTCTAATCACATAAGATTTTATATCAAAACTTTACATTTAACTATTTGAATCAATTGTGTCTGTTAGCAAAAAGTCTCATGAACCCCTAAAGAAATTTTAATATAACTCTCATAAAGTATTTTGTATTTAGATTTTTTTTAAATGGGACAATATGTACTAATGACTGTTTATATGTAAATACATGAGATTATAGCTAGGTGGCTAACTTCCATTAACAGGTTGGTATCAAACACAAACAACAACAAAAACAAGCAGATGCAATAAAACAGGAATGAAAAATTAAAGGACCATAAAACCTATAAATATACTAATTTAAACACAGTTGTGATGACAGTTCTGACTTTCCGGTACTTTGTGTATTGTACTTGGAGCTGCATTCAAAGTTATGACTTGACTAATCATCGTTGGGTGATGTTCTATCACATGGTGAACTTCTACAGGTGCTGGTCATAAAATTAGAATATCATGAAAAAGTAGATTGATTTCAGTAATTCCATTTAAAAAGTGAAACTTGTATATTATATTCATACATTACATACAAACTCATATATTTCAAATGTTTATTTCG
>NC_051439.1:14798450-14820458 GCF_001649575.2 Kryptolebias marmoratus
AATCATCAAAATTAAACGAAATAAACATTTGAAATATATGAGTTTGTATGTAATGTATGAATATAATATACAAGTTTCACTTTTTAAATGGAATTACTGAAATCAATCTACTTTTTCATGATATTCTAATTTTATGACCAGCACCTGTATAACTCGTTAATTCAATGTGCCGCAACAGCCAACTCACCTAACACAAAAATGGCTAGAACCCAATTAGTTTTACAGATATTGAGGTCAAATGTGGTGTGGTAGTAACTGAGAGTAATCCTTAACACCTTCTCCAAGTGCTAACAGATCTCTCAGGATCCCAGCATATTGCATGACTTTACGCTAACGTCATTTACAAGCACATTTTAGATTAAAACTGTGGCATGAAAGGCTGTGGGCAATATGAACTCTTTCAAGGAATGCTAGACCTTTAATTTTTATGTTAATATTTTGTAAAATATATAAAAATGTATTATACATTTAAAAGACACATTCAGAACTTTATTTGTTTTCCCTTTCTGAATGTAAAAATGTTGTTGATATTCCCTTAGCATATTAATCTGCTTGTGTGAGAGTTGATTTAGACAAATAATACAACGTTTCTCATTTTTCAAACATTCATCCTCAATTTGTTAATAAAAAAGTTTAGACCTTATTTAGGTAAAATCCTACACTATGCTTTGTTAAAAAGACTGGTAAAAATACATATAACTTAACTTAAGCTCCCTAAAGTTTTTTTGTTGTTTTGTTTTTATATGACATAGGGGCCAGGTTGACATGGTCAAAAGGCTGCTAATGGTCCTCAGGACCTATTTTGCACACGTGTCATCCAGCAAAATGGTTCAAATTCATTCATTCATTCAAGAGTCCTGCTTCTCTGATGGGAAACTAAACACTATGTGCTCACTTTATTCATTTCGAATATCACAATTTAACTCTAAATTACAGTATTTTTTTAATAAAAACAATGGGGTTGCAGCAGCTTCTAAAAATCCAAGGATATCAGTGCTGTGTTTGCCTCACTGCACAGCAGGTTGTCCTTCTGTGAGCAGCTTAATAAAGGGAGACCACAAGCAGCAGTGTCGGTGATATGTGCAACCAAACACCTCCTACTGTCTCGGGGGCCTCGCTGGAAGACCTCCAGCTCTAAACTCCTCCATCTACTCAGGATGAGTGGCGTATTTTCAGACTTCATGTGCCTCTAAAATGCTTTTGACCACAGATGAACCGATCTTGTGTTTGTCAATTTGTGTGCAGCCAGCCTCAAACACCGTGCCTCTGCTAAATAAACACATTTTGGCTCATTTTCAGGTTAAATCTGAGAGAAGTGGATAATCTAGAGATTGGTTCATCCAGAAATTAGCATGCATTAAGGTCTGTTTATACTGGCTTTGAGTCCAACAAGTGGAAACAACAATTTGTCTTATTAAGAGATGTTGTCCTTGGCTCATTCACACAGACCTTTGCTGCTGCAGGAAACCCTGGGGTGACTGTCGGGACAAGCAGCCCTCCCTGCCAAACCTGCTTTCAGAGCTGTCTTTTTTTAATGATTTAAGTGATCGTCAAAGAATGATCTGATTGTGCAAGTGGTTTTAAGTTAAAACACATCATTTATTTTAATAATTAAATGATGCAGAAAGGTAAATTGTAAGTTTTGCAGGGCAGGGATGTTGCTGTTGGTAACTTCTTGAGACAGAGACTGCAGAAGAAGAAAAAACAATAGCTGACAGTGAGCCATGCGCAAAACAACAGAGCAATCCCACCGACTGGAAGGGTTCTTAAAAGCTATGTGGTTTAAAAAAAACAGCATGTCAGGATGGAAAAGTGTTGGACAATCGACAGGAATATTCCCTCACAGATGAAAGAGAGCATCCTGGAAATCTACTTACAGTCCTGAGGAACTGGATCTCATCCTCTCCCTCTCCTCCTTCAGCCATGGCTGCGAAGAAAGGAGCCCGTTCAGACTCCGCTGGCTCCCCGCTCCTGTCGATATTAGCATAAAGCTAATCCACGGCCGTCCAGCGGGGCAGAATACCGCAGCATGTGTCAGTCAAGCCCGAGTGCTCGCGCCCGGCGGAGGAGTGTGTGTCAGCACCGGCGGGCTGGAGCAACTGGGGACGACGAGGCTCGGTTACACACCACCACCACCTCCTCCTCCACCAGCAGCGGCAGCAGCGGCAGCAGCAGCAGCGCGGGGGGCTTTATCTTTGACGTCACCGACGGAGCTCGTTAACACGGACGTGAACGCGCGAATATTCAAACAATTAGCCAGCGTACACACACGCGCGCGCGCGCGCTCGGGTATGTCAGACTGTTTCTGTCGGTTCCCACAGGAGAATCTACGGAAGCTGCTCCCCCCACCTCCAGCGCGAGCTCAGTTCAGCACCACGGTCAGCGCCCCTGCTGCGCGCAAACACGCTGGAGACGGAATAAACTGGAACCCCTGCTCGTTCCCAGGGCTTGTAGGCTGCTCATAAAGGCCGGGAAGAGGAATTATTCCTGACTGCATCACTGTCCACATGTTTCTTAAGCCATAATGTGCCATTTGCAGTGCTGAAGCACAAACATCCTCTCAAATCAAGACAAATGTACAGCAATTTCAATCCCTGCACTCTGAAATGATTTATTTCCTGTGTTAAAATAAAGAATGGCCGGGTCAGTTCACTAAACATTAAAGCTCACTTATCTCCATAACAACAGTATATTTATACGTAAACGCGCCTACTGCTTTTTAGCACGATGCAATGCTGCCCTCTAATGCCAGAGCTGTGAACTGCAGGGAGCCGAGCCACCCAGAGACTTTTTTTGCTTCACTTGTTTCATCTTCCAGTTTTATTTTTATACACTTCTCCACTCCACCCTCACTTTTTTTAAATAGGAATAAAAAATGTTTTCATCTGTATTGTTACATTTTTGAAATCCTACTATGTTGTTGTGGTGGTTTGATGTGTTTAGAAGCACCAAGTGTGTGCTTGTATGCAAGTTTTATCAGATGTTTATTTCCTGTTTTGACATTTTTTAAAATGTTATATTATGCACATTATTTACCATTCGGTTTTGTTGTTGTGTTTTGTGAAATATCTAAGTTTGTCATATAATACTGTGCCAGATTCCTTATAATATGGTGACAAGTTTTGTCAGTTCAAAAAAATGTAAAGATAAATGGATAGAAAGGACAGGACAGAAAAACAGAGTTTGGACAATTCTATCTGCCTGAAAGTCAATAGTTGGTGTGAACTTAAATAACATTGGTGTTTGGGTCTTGACTAGATGAGGCTAGTACTGATGGAACTCTATTGTGTATTTTTCTCTTCATGTATTATTTTACAGCATTAATTGGGAATATTGTGATGGTGAAAAGTTAAGGTATGTGTTGCCACTCCAAGGCCCTTCTGATGACACTGTACTGTGGATCAAAAGCTAATGGTACGTTTCTGAGTTCATGACTTCATCAAGATCCCAAATGCAGCCCAACACCACAACAAAGCCTGTGTTTTAAAAGATGGATGTGGACACTCCTGACCCTCACTGTACATACAGCAATTTGAAGGCTCCAGGTAAATTCATCCCTCCACCAAATTCGTACATTTGCAGTTCTTGGTCAATCTGTATCCATTTTTGAGGGTATAAAGAAGTCATCTACCACTGGTAACTTACCTACTTCAGCTTGCTTCATACCCACCTTGGCAGCTGCCCCAATACTGATGATTTAATCTATTAAAGTACACCTTTGAAAAGCATATAAGCATATTTGGACTGGTTTTATGAATGTTATTAATATTTTGGCATGGGTTATGCCTTGGGATTCAGGCTGGTAGTCCTGATGTGTTCTGAATAGCCCCATATCTCAAGTCAGAAAAATCCAAAAAAAAAAAAGGAAACTGCTCCTAAAGTAAATACAGTATTATCATTTGCCTAAAAGCACAAAGAAAAACACTTTGTATTACTGTCCTGTGCATGGCACGTGGATAAATTACGCATCCGAATCGAGCCATTACGCACACTCCCATGATTTAATGTACCGGAGTACACTTTTGAAAATATCTGGCTTATCACGGAGTCATAAAACTTGTACTTGATTTATTGTATTTGATGTTGACAATTAAATAAAGCACAGCTTGATGCAGAGTTGAATGGTGCTGATTCCTGTTTTAGCTTTAAATTAAAGAGCCATTCCCACTATTCCCATTTTTCCTGCCCTTTCTCCCTGTTTCTCTGGCTCTTTCCAGATGTTTCTCCACTGAGACCAAACATGTGCAAACATTGGATGGATCAGCTGAATAAAGATGCATCTCTCAGCTCCTGTGTAAAGCTCTTTGTTGGACTTTTATTTCTGTAATTATTTGTTCTTTTAGGAATGTGACTTTAGGGTAATAGTCACTGATTGTAGAGTTTTGTTGTTGTTATTTTATGCTGCCTACCTATTCAGTTGTCCAGTTTATTTAGAAAATATATCTTTGTTTCATTGTTCTGATATTATTTACTTTAAATGTCTTACTCTTACATGACTATTTACAATTTCCTGATCAAGAATAATACATGTTACAAATAATGACATTTTTGATTAATATAAACAAAATTATTAGCAATTAAAAATCAAAAATCTCCTTGAAGGAATGCATATCACTCGCTCCCTTTCATAACAGAGATTTTGATGTCAGATCATTCTAATCTCTCACATGATCATAGCCCTAGGAGTGTGTGTTGTGAATGACTGTCGGCTACTACCACAGCAAACGTGTGTAGGTTAAAGTCAATTGGCTATGGCAGCCATTTTGAATGGAAGTAACTCCGAAAGTTAATCAGTTGGCAATGTTTCAAAAACAGATCTTGGACAATCAGTTAGTGCTCAGATCAGTTAGTCTCGTGTTGGAGACGATGCTCAGCTACTACCAAGCCAAATATAGGCTCAGAATATGTACAACTGGCTAAACTACAGCTTTTTTCTGTGTTTGCTAAAGTCAGTTGGCTGTGGCAGCCATCTTGAATTGCATTGAGTTCAAAAGGTAATCAGTTGTAGATGTCAACTTAATTACTTTCTGAAAGTTTAATTTCAATTCATCCAGTGATTCATGAGATATTTTGCTAAAAGTACAGACAAATGATTTTTTATTTATGTTTTACTTTCTAATCCTTTTCAAAGTGCGCTGTTTCCGGAGGGAGGGCCGATATACAAATTAGCCACTAGGTGTCACTGTTTCACAACATAAAGTCAACGTCGCTCTTTAAAAAGACAAAAACAAGGTCGTGTTTCTGTCGCTCCTGGAGAGGCTCAGATTTGTTAGGGAGACGCTAGACTAATTAGAGACTCACAATACTGTGGGTGAGCAGTAAAACTTTCTCATTCTCACCGTTCTGCAGGAACAAGCCGATTCCCGTCACATGTCCCACCTGCAAGCTACAGCTGCACTGACTCAAACTGTGGGCTGAACCCGAGCCCTCCCGTCAGCCAATCAGAGCGCAGGACGTCAGCGGTGAGCTCTCCTATTGGCTCGAAGCCGTGTTGATCACAGCAGACGAGCCCAGCGGAGCAGCGGTGAGCATTGGCTGGCTGCAGTACAGAGATGTCAGGAAATTATTTGCCTCGCCACCAAATCGGGTAAGTAAGTGTTTATTTATTTTTTATTTTTTTCTCCACAAACTGCTGCTGCGTTTCTCCCTGCAGCTGATTACGTCTTAATGTGATTCTCTAATAGAAATTACAAGTTGAATCATATAAGAGGAAGATTAGCAGTTTTTTTAAAATATATGCAGCATTTAAAATCACTATATTTAGTAGAATAATGTAGATTATAATAAGAGTTGGCAGTTTGAACTCGAAGCCCTGAAGGATATTATATTCAATATACAATATTCGCTGCCATCTTTATTTCTGACAAATGCACAGATTGTTGCAAGGTGACAGTAACCCACGGGATTATGTTATGACACAAACAGATGAGGTTGGGGTTAACATTTAAAGTGAAATGTGTGCATGTTGTGCTTGTAAACATGGTTGACGGCGGCTCCGCATGCATGTGTCGTCACCTTGCGTGACTCTGGCTGCAGCAGCTTGTGAAATGTTGATGAATTGCGGTTTAGAAATGGACTTTTTGGGCCGCAGACTGTGGCCGGGATGAAGATGAAACAGTGTTTAGTGCTGAGGGGAAACTGCAGGCTCTATTTAGTTTTTCACTAACATACTGTGTTTGACAGTGGGATAAAGAGGCTAGGAATAGTGAGAATGGCTCTTTAATTTAAAGCTGAAATTCATGGTAAATAATAGACAATATGAGTTTTCTATAGCCAGTGCCAGTCTTTGGAAATCAGGTCAGCCAATGGCCAGTATACAACACTGATTTTTATATATTTATTACCAATATGTATTTTTCATTTAATAAAATATAATAATAGCTTAACTTAAATAAACACATATTTGCCAAATCTTAAAATACTTTGTACACTTGAAAATAATATATTGCTTAAAAAAACTAAATTGTAAGCTACAGTAAGCTGGTTGTAGCAGCTGCTACTGCGTTTTGATGGCCTATTGTTTTTTTTTTCTTTGCTAAAAAATGGCTAGTGCAGATCGATTAAAATCAGTCAGCCAACTAATCTGTCTAATCTCTTTATCTAAAGTCAGATTTATCTCTCTGTTCTATTTTCTCTGACAGCATGAGGCCAGGTGATGAATAGCCAGAGATTTTCCCCACACTCCACGCCTACTGACCACTAACATGGCACCCATCATGGAGGGCACGCACACTGTCCTCCTTCTGTATGCACCCATTCATGAGCTAAGCAACATCAGCCTCTACTTCCCCAATAGGCGGGCCCCGAGCTTCAAGTACAAGAGCCGCACCTCTCATTCACCAAGCGCCGGTAATGACCATGACTGGGGGAAGAAGAATCCTGCAGCGTCCAAACAAAGAGACCAGTCTTCTGACTCCTCGGGGAAATTTCCTGGTTCCCAGCAGGCAACGAAAGAAGCGGCTGAAGAGCTCTGCTGGCTGGCAGCTGAGCAGCACCAGTTGCTGGTGGATCTGTTATCTCTGTGTCGGGACTGTGCTCACAAAGTCAGGATGGGTAACCAGGATGGGAAACTCGAGGACTACATGGAGGGTCAGGAGGTTCGCCCTGGAGGTCAGGCTCTCAGCACCAGCGGTTATTCCCTCCCCGAGCAGAGGAGAGTTGTATCCAAGAGCAAAAAGGCGAAAAAGCTGGGAGGCAAAAAGCTCGACAATGCTGAGGATTTATTACAGAGTAAGATAAAAAAGAAAAGGCATTTGTATGTGGAGCATCCAGTAGAGAACAAGGCATCCACAGCTTTACAAGCAGAGAAAACTCCAAGAACTGCAGTCTGTACCCAGGAGTCTGACAGCCCAGTGACTGGCTCTTGTGTCAGAACTGTCAGTAATCCCATCCTGCCAATGGATGAACCAGTAACTGTTCCCAAGAGCTGGGACTTTATGGAGGACAACCAGACATTTGACCCTGTCATGGATTTCTGTAATGACTTTTCGGAGTGTGATGGTGAGCTCGGTTATGGGTCATCCTCCTGCAGCCTGATGGAGGGTCTGAGCAGGCAGCAAAGCGATAGCAACCTGCGACCTGTTAAAAGACTCGATTCTCCGGTTGAGACATCATCTGGGAACGGCTCAACAGTCAAGTCTGCTCAACAGCTTTACAGTGAAATCAACCAAAGGAACGCGGGGGTCAGGGTCGTTGCCAAAGTGCAGGAAGTGGAAGGGAAGGTTCTTCGTGTCAGTCACACAAATCCACATTCAGGAAGTAGTAGAAGTAACCAGGAGAGTGGAGAGTGGAAAGGACCAAATGGAAACCATGTGCATGAAGTCAACAGGGAGAACACAATCACCAAACTCTCTGAGGGGCTACAGCTGCCTCTGTCCCACACCACAGAGCCCTCAGCACCAGTCAAACAGCACGCAAAGAGCCCCTCTTCACCTTCCCTCGCAGGGGTCTTCAACACATCTTACCCGGCTTCAAACAGCCTCCAGAGCATGTCCCCAGTGCTGTCCCCTTTGTCTTCCAAGGAAATGAGTCCACAACTCAACCACCGCATTGTACTGCTTTCAGTTAAGGACGAAGACCTCGATCGACACAGCTCCAGTACCACAGAGAAAGCCAAAACCTCCGAGGTCATAGATAAAAATGGCAACAAGCGGACAGTCACGCATCTGGATCTGGATCTCAGCAGGCACCCGAGCAACTCCAAGAGGAACTCGTCCAGTAACTCCACAACAACAGGTGAGTTGTTAGAAATCGCGCACTGATTCATCCTCTGACTCCGTGCATTAATGTGAGTGAAGGCATCAGTGCTTTTATCTACTCAGAGCCTTGGAGTTTGTCAGAATGGGCCTTTTATCTGGCAGCACTGATGCTGGATTTCAGAGAACAGAAGGAAAGTGAAGGCTTGAACAAGATGTAATTGTGTGTCTTTGTGTTTGTGTCATATCTGGTACTTGAGTTCTTTTGATGAAAGAACACTGTAACAGCAAAACATTTTCATCACATCGAGTTTAACTTTGATGGCTTTTCCTTTAAGGATCTCTTTACTAGTTTGTGACTGTTGTGGTTTTGGATTAAACCTGTTACCAGACCACAAATTAAAAACTTCCCAACAGAGTTGTGTGCGGGGCGAGCAGGTCCTGAGAACAGTTTTGTTGACGATCCATTTTCACTCACTCGGCGCGGCAGGAAGGGCAGAGATTAGCGGGAGTGTCCCAGATCAAAGGCTTAATGTCGACGCGGAGTTCAACCTGACCAGAGTTCTCATGAGCACAGTGGTAACTGAAGCATTGCCAGTTTGAACTCCGTCGGATCGGCTGTCCCTCCACTGAGTTTACTGGAAACCGAAAAACAATCTTGAGACCCCTTGAGGCGAAAGAGCTGCAGAAAAAAGGATTAGTATAACCTTATTTTCATCCGTTTGTAATCTTGTGTTTGCTTATAAATCTGACAATGGCTTGATAAATGGATTTGAACACATAATATACTCCACATAATCTTTGCAAAGCTACCATGACGTCAGAAGTCTGCTTCAGAGATGTCAGTAAGAATTTTCATCCATGATTAGCCACCAGGCTGCTTTTTTCCCAGCTTGTGTTTAACACACATGACCATGCCTTTCTGTTGACCTCTTGCCATTTAGATGAAATTTCTGGGTCAGTTTGTAGTTCTATATATTCACTTTAACCCCTCACAGCTTTACAAGTAGTTTTATTTACCTTCTTTAGCTACACTCCCCTCAGTGAAGTTTTACATCTTTTATTGGTGGAGCAAGAATGTTTTTGCTTGTGTTTGTTTGGCTGGGCTGTTAGCGAAATATCTTGTGAAAATGTCTATGATTTCTAATGAAACTTTTATAAAGTCATCATTGGGTTAACAGTTACAACTGATAAATTTCAGGAGTCAACGCAATCAAGATGGCTGCCACGGCAAAGCAATCTTAGCAAACACACAAACAGCTGTAACTCAGCCAATTTTACAGATACTGTGCTAAAATTTGGTGTGGTAGTAGCTGAGACTGATCCCTGACCTATATTTTGACCATTATCAGATCATACAAGATCTGTTTAAAACCTTGTCATTAACTATTGGAATCACCTGTTTGTCTGTTAGCAAAATATGTCATGAACCACCGGACAGATTTCAATGAAACTCTCAGAAATCAATTATTGGCAATTTCTCCACAATATGTTAACTTTTGGAGTTAACCTGATTCAAGATGGCTGCCATAGCTAATTCACCTTACCAAACACATTGACAACTTATACTCCAAGTGCTAACCAGTCATGTGAGACTAGACGAGATATCGCAATATCACAAGATTACACATAATGTTACTTTCAAGGTTTGACCAAAATAGCTACAACTCTGTTATTTCTCAATTTCTCTAGCATGAAAGGTGGCAGTCGATATGACCTTTAATTCTTTAATTAATTCAATTTTTGCTGAACCTTAGCTGTTTTTGTAAATAGCCCTTTTGTTGCTCGATAATTAAATACACTTTAGATGTTAACACTTGTAAATGAACATCACAGGGCTCAGCCGAGGAAGATGAGTGGGTTATTGTGAAGCTGGGCCCTTTATAGTTTTTAAAGGTTGAATTAATTATCTTCCAGGCTCTTTAATCAGGGCTTTTATATTGAAGCTCTGGGCTTAATAATGAGTGTGATCATGCAGGCAGAAATGGTGTTTTTAAAGTAGCTAATTCTCTTGTTTCTTTTATGTACTAATGCTCATATGCTTCTCTTTACATAAATGGTGAATGTGGTTCAGGTTTGTCAGTTTCACTGTCTCCCACCTCAGAGTGTTTTAACAAGGAGAGTATGCCTGAATACCATCTCACAGCCACGTAAGAGACTGTAAAGACTAAATGTTTGCTAATGCTCACCAGTTGATGTTCTGCTTTTCGGATTATGGACCACGAATCCCACAAGAATTTATGACTAGAGAGGTACAAATGAAACAAACGAGGAAGACGGGAAAGGTTTTAGTTTTAGTTTTGATTTTTAGTTGGAGATCAGAAATTCCCGGAGTTCCCAGTTTCTACTGAGTTCAGAATAACTTCCTCTCCCTTAATTTTCTGCCTATTATTGTCTAACATATGGCAGCCAATACCATAATCAGATTGCCTACTATGTTCCAGCAGTAAGCTCTCTCTGCCATTCAACTGAAGGTGCTCTGCAAAGCAACATTGTTCCAAAAACTGAAAACAACAGCCATCTTTATTAAAATAATGAAGTCTGTTCTGCTAAAACATCCTGCAAGAGTCCATCTCACACTGCTGCTCTGAGCTGCATACAGAGAAACAAAGCACAAAGGTCACTCTCTTACAACGTTTAACTGATTTTCTTCAATAAATAACTTTTCTGCTCAAGTACTTTGGAAAAATGTCAGCTATGTTGCATCTTCATGCTTTTGGTAGATGTTAGCGTAAATAGGTTCTTAGTGTCTTTATTATTGTAACCTCACTAGTGGAAGTTTACCAAAAATCTTCTGTCTTTTTAATTTATGGCCAGCCAGGTGAAATAAAAGAAACATTTCCTCCTTTTTGAGTCCAAAACTACATCTCAAGTGGATAAGGACATGTCTGTGAGCATCATGTCAGGCTGTGTTTCTGCCTCAAACTCTCAGACATGGCGAAGCAGAGCTCTTTCTTTAGTTTCCACTTTCAGCTGCCACACCGTGAACCTTAGCTTGACAGGCAAACAGGTGAATTAACCACCCAGCCTCAGCCTGACAGTCACCCTTAGCCAACAAGCCGACTAAAACTTGTCATGACAGTCAGAATAGAAGCAAGGTGGCTGAGAAACCCTGCATCTGTCTAGGTTTATATATAAAGTCATTGATTTTTCTTTTGTTTAAAAGTGATGATGTGGGTTAAAGGGAGCCAGATGTACACTTGGCCCAGTTTTTTACCTTTTAAGTGATGAGGTTTAAAGATTTTAAGGAATAAAATGGGGCATAGGCAGCGCTGTGTGATTGTTTTTGAAGAGAATTGGAGCTGTTTAAGGATAGTTTAAGGACAGACAGTTAATTTTTACTTCCTTGTTCTATAATTTCCACATTATGTTGTTATTTTTGCCTTGACTGGCCTGCAGTGATTCCTTAACCATATTAAAAGAAACATAGGAATCTTTTATTACTCCTTGGGGGGAAAGGAGATGGTCTTGAGAGGGTTTTATGTTTTCTCTTTTAGTTTAGAAAAGGCTCTGAGTGAGTGATCAGCTGATAAAGTGACAGGCAGATAGGCTCACTGAAACTGACTCCTAAACACCAGCTTTGGACATTTATTGGCCTCCAAGTTCACCAAAAACACAAACAGATTTATTGTTAAAATGAAACTTTTATATTTTGACAGAAACTCTCATCCTGTTTCTCTGGCAGCTGCTTGTTTATGCTTGTATTTTCACTGTCAAATTACAGCACTGCTGTTCATATCCTGCAGATGTGCTCTTTTGGAAACACATCTATCTGCTGTAGGTGTCTGACAGACTCAGATACAATCACTTAGATTAAATTTAGTCTACTTGGTCTTTAATCAGTAGTTCTTTCTCTGAATAAAATAAACAGAAAAAGGCATATTGTTCTAAATCTGACATTTTCTTTATACTTTCAGTGTATCGTCAGTGTTGTTTTGCTTTTAGATAACTAGAATTGAGAGAGACACATCTGCTCAGTAACAGGATCCTATTTTTAAAAAACTTGTAGCAACACAACTGTTTGCTTGAGTAGCTTTTAGCTTTACTCCCTAATCACATTTCATCCTTCTGTCCAATGTATGCATGTTAGAGAGCTGTGCAGTAAATCAGCTGTCACATATTTACTGTAAATGCAGTGTTCTTATTTTCAAGTGCATTCAAGAGTTTATCTGCTATATTTGTTAACACCTATCACATTGCAGGTTTGCATTATTTTAAGATGCAGCATGTTGGATGGCAGGGAGTAATGGGTGTTCTCTCCTTTGTCCAGATGGTGGCAGTGTGTACCATCTTAATTTTTTCTTTTGTTTTGCTCCTTGCAACCAGGCTACAAGCGCAAGCAATCATCATTTAACATCATACTTACAGTATATTAAAAGATTTTAGCCATAAACCATCTGCAAAACCCAGAAATGGTGAAGAGAGCTGTTCCCGATCTCTAGTTTCTCTACTTGGCCCCGACTGAGCTTAACTCTGCATTTGGAACCATCCCAGCTCACAGTCAGCAGTTTGCACTGCGGGACCATGCAGCACAGCATTATCATAATGAAAAGTATTAATCTAATCCTAGCTTTTTATTATTTTTTTCACGAGTCAAAATCCCAGACCACTGCTGTCTTATAATGTGCATATTTGAATACTGGGACTAGAATGCTTTAATTTCATCCAAAAAGACATTTTTATTTGTGTGAGTGGACTATCATGCCCCAAATCAAAGTGGCTTTGCAGAGACACAAAACTCTGGGGATATATTCCAGGTCTTTATAAGTGTAACGTGCAGAAGTCTCATAATACTGCATGTCCTCTACAAGGATAGTGCACTAAGGATATTTTAGTATTTTATTGAACAGGGACTTTGCTGTATTTCTCAGTTTTCTTTTAACAGAACAGGTCAAGGTGTTGTCTTTCAGCTGGCATTCATCAAGACCCCCCCNCACACACACACACACACACACACATACTTCTCCTTTCCATGCCTGTCCTTTTTCTTCTTTTTTCTCCTGTTCCTTGTGGCACAAACTCTCTTAGGACAACATCTATGCATGCTGTACTATACTTCCAAACATGTGACAGTCCTACCATGTGCTTTGTTCAGGGAATTAAGTTCACCATGGGGGGGGAAGCTAGATCTGCAACGAGCCACTGAGTTGGAAATATTTAAGGCAAGGTGCTCTGGAATGCAACAGGGGAGTTCAATCTCAGCAACATGCTGCAACAGGAAAAAAAAAAAAAAAACTACAAGAGAGTTGGGTTCTTACTAGAGTTTTATGTTACAGCATTCTGGCTATTTTAGGTATGTTTCTCATACATTCTTTAAGATTATCTACAGAAACCAAGAACGTCATGCTGATTGGTCAGGAGAGGGCAGTGTCTCCCAGTTTAAATTGAAGTCTAGCATTTCTGCAACATCTGGGTCAAACAATTAGGCTTTTTCTTACAAGTAGCTTCTACTTGTGTGTCTCTGTTGTTACAGTGGTGGAATGGGTTAATATGAAGTAACAATATTTCTGATATTTTAGAAGCCATTGTTCTGCAGCTGTATTTTCTTGGATGAGTATGATGGTGTTGATAAGTGCAGATAAAAATAACTGTGTAACCTTCAGCTTGTTGTTTAGCAACAAGCTGAAGGGTTCTATTGCTGCCTATTGATTCGTAGAGACTCTGCTGCATGCTTTGTTTCTTTCTATTTCACAACATTGAGGTTACCAATGCAGGTGAGAGAAAAACAACTTGTTTCAGTGTGTGCTGCTTATTTAACTGAGTCAGATCGAACCACACCTGTTATGTTGTTTGGTCTGTTTTGCTTTAAGTACTTAAAGTAACCCAGTGGAGCATTTATTATTCTGTCCATTTTGTGTGTTTGTGTAGAAGATTCCCTCCTGCGTCAGGATGATATGTGGATGCTGGATGGCGATGATCCCCAGGAGGTCCTTTCCCGCATCCCACGCCCTGATCACCTGGACTTCCTACGTATCACACCACCGGAGGATGACATCATCGGGGACACACCTTACTACCCCAAGCTGGAGTGCACGGTGAGAGCCGTAAAACAGGAGCAGCACACCCACTTAAAAATCAGAGCTCTCTCTCTCATGGAATTACTCCACACTCAGGCTTTTGATCAGCTGATCAGGAATTCTTTGAGGTGGATTAGCAGGTCATGAATTCTAATCTGGAAACTTGGATCTGAAGCCAAAAGTGACCAAAATCATTTTGCTCAAACATTTACATAAAAAAAAACCTTCTTTTTTTTTGTATTAAGTTATAGAATAGAAAGTTGCAACACAAGACATTGTACATGTAGTCATACCGCATAGTACATACAGCTGGTCTGGGAATCTTTTACTTTACACTAAACCACTTGGAAACATTTAGCTGATTTTGGGCTTTAAATCAGCAGAATAGGTGACAGACCTCTGAGTGATCTGAAAAATAAATGTCACCTTTGTGAGCTGCTCCAGATTCCATCATGCTATCTAGCTGAGAGCTTTGTTCCTTTGACAGATGAGGAAAAATTATTTGGGTGTGGATTTAGGTGTTTTTTTTCTTCCTGCAGAAGCTATGCATTGTTTTCAACTGAACCTCCCAGACTGTGAGCATAGTACAAAGGGCATGCTGTACATGATTAGACTGTTTGCATTGTCATGAAAATGACAGCTATCTTAAGCTTCGGCCCAATTATTTCCATCTCAATTGCTCTTTGAACGTTCCCATGCACTGTAACAGTGAAATGCGTGAAGAGATGGAGAAGGTGACATCACCGGTGTTTGCATCATCTGTAACTTGTAAATGACTAGTATCACAGTTTAACTAATACGTGTCTTTTTTTTTTTTAGGCTCTGTTTGGAAAATAAATTTATAAGAAGGGTTTTTTATTCTTTTTTTACCCATAAAATGTCAAATATAATCTTCCTTTTGCTCATTCACATTGGTGGCTTTTGATTTGATTTTTCTTCCCATTTTTCTCATTTAAGTTTAGCTTGTAAAACTAAGCACAAAAACCTTTCCAAAGCATGACTTAAAAACTAGTGTTCCCGATGGTTGGTCCAGTTTAAAATGGACTCAATCAGGCTGTCTGAAGGAACACATTCACGAATGCTGACCTTTGGTTGCTAGGGGCAACAACACTTTGAAATGTTTTCAGTCACATATCCTGCTTTGACTTTTATCTATCATTCTGTAAGAGATTGTAGATGATATGTGAACAAGGAAAAGTTCTAAAACGAGAGTTGACCACGTCGCTTTCGTTTTTGTTGTTTGTTTGAACAAGTCATTCGTGTAAATCTCTTCCGAAACCTCTATTTTTAATGTAAAAGTCAACTATATGGAGGACCTGTTTCCAAATATTGTCAAGGTAGGTGGGTCAACTTGTCATTTCTTCTAGTTCAGTTCAACTCTCCTTCTCTCCTTAAGTGTTCACAGGCCTCTAATCGCATATTATCGACTTAGCACATTAGCTTGAGTAGGAGGCAGGCTGCCTAATCATTTCCCCTTCTTAAGACCAGATCACTAAAACTATGGGTCACTATGCTGCAATGCTGTTTCACAGGAATCCACACCTTTCTGTGGGACCCCAGGCTGACTCCCCTCCCTGCTTTGTGACTTTTACCTCTACAGCCATTTCAAGGAAGTAAGCAGAGTAATCAGATACCTGAAGTGCCTGGCTTTGCAGAACCCCTCCCTTCATGGGAGGAGTTCTGAAAGGAGGCGTCCCCAGACTGGGTAGACCAGTGAAATTCTTTTTTTTTTTTCCAATCTGTGGGGGATTTCTCTCTCACTAGCACACAAAGTTTCTCTGTAATCTCTACTCGAGCTAAAGAACACAAACCAGAAGCACCTTTTTTAGTTTTGGATTCCAGACTGTCACAGAGAGAGAGGAACTTTGTGGATAATACTGGTTGGAAAGGCTTTTGTAAAAAACAGGTGAACTCTGTTCTTCTTTCCTGGTGAGATTACAGCAGGACAGGTTTCCATCCGCTAAACAGATTGACTTCACTCGCTGTGTCATGGGAACTCTGGGTGAAGGGAGGAGACTAAACCATACCACCAATAACTTACAGACAGGACTTTTCACCATGTGATATTTCAAAACCTTCCACATCCAACCGGTTAAGGTGTCAGACGAAGCTCAGAGGAGTGCGGGAGAGTTATCCATACAAAGGCCTTTTGTTCCCAGCCTACCCTGGAGGTGGAATATGAACAAACAGGATAACTACTAGTGAGGAGATGCATTTTTTGTGATATTTTCAGTGGACCCTGCCTGAAACTACTGGCTGTTTTGGTTTGTCTCTTTTTTTGCTCTCGGATATAGGACACTGCAAGGAAAAATGGACAGTGCAAATAATATTTTAAATGAGCAGGAAAAGCATCCCACTGGCTCCCTCTTGAATGCCTTTGGCAGTTTCTTCACACGGGACAGGGCCACCTCTGCAGATGCGGATACACCCGTGCTGACATCTTTCAAGGACCTGTCAAACGGAGAGACTGTAAAGACTGATGTGACTGCTTCCTGTGATTCACGTCAAAAGGTTGAACCATCAGTGAAAAACTCTGGGGAACAAGTTACAGAGGAAGCTGAGGTCTCGGTTGACCCAGATCTCGTCCAGGTCACAAGGGTGGAAATCTACAGTGACACAGAAAATGATGGCGAGGAGGCAGCAGGCACTGGCACAAGTTTATTGGAGAAGCTCGGCAAATCTACACCATCTGAGAAGGACAATAATGTGGAAGGAGATGAGCCCAAATTCCCTGTGTTTAGAACACACAAATTCAAAGAGAGATCACGCATTGAGGCCATTTTATATTCCAGTAAACTTGGTGGTAGCTGGAGGTCTAAGCCAGCTGAGACCGATTCAGTGTCCAAACAGCAAGACATCTCTAAATCCAAGGAGAGTACCACCACAGTGTCTGTTGCGGAAACCTCACCTGCTGAAACAAAACTGGATACGGGCTCAGATGAGAATGATGAATATACTGGAGTAGACTGTTCTCAGCCTGTTCCCTCAGTCATCTCTGGGGATCTAACTTTAGAGGTTCCAGGAAATAATAGTGATGGGGTTTCTCCATTAAAACCAAAACAAATCAAGGAGAAACATGAAGAAAAAGCTAAGGAGAGGTCTGAGGAACCACACTCCATTCAGATCTCAACTTCTATTTCTTCCTCCCCTAAGATTCCTAAGGTCTCAAGTCAGTCATCGTCTAGTCCAGAGAAGCAAATACAAACTACTGGTTTAAAACTTTCAGGATCTGGGATATCCACGTCTCTGTTAACTGGACGTAAAGAATCCACAAAGAACAGCCGAACATCTACAGGCTCTGCTACAAAGCACAAAGCAGATCCAAAAATACCTCAAACAAGTTCAGCACCACCAGTTTCATCTGCTCCTACCTCCACTACTTCTTCTAACTCATCTCCATCCAAGACTGCACAGCTTTCTTCACCTGCTTCCTTCCAGATGCCCGCTCTCTTCAGTGGTTTGCGTGTCCTGAAAAAGGGAGCAGTGGGGGACGACAGAGAGGTAATGTCTGAGATCAAGCAGCGGGAGAAGGATGCTGATCTGGCACTGCTCAACCTCAAGAAGACCGTCAACAAAGCCAAGCTTTTTCCTGAGCAGAAGACCACCACCCCTGCCAGAAAACGGTCTGAGCCCAAACCTAGCTCTTCAGTGGGACAGCTCAGTCAAAAGCTCAACCTAGACAACCACGATGACGCTAAAAAGTCAAATGATGGGCAGGAGGGTGAGACTGCACCTGCCAAAAAAGGGTCTGAGAATGGAGGAGAGGTTTCAGAAGAGAAAACATCAGGACCAGAAGCATCTATGTCTGACAAAAAGACTACCACAGACATGGCCTATGAAACCTTCAGGAGCATTTTTGGTCCTAAGACTATCAAAAAAGAGAAAACGGAGGAAGTGGACCTGGAGGCAGTGAAGAGAAAAATCAAAAGTGACAAGGAACATCTGAGGTTGATCTTTGAGAGAACCTCCAAATCACCTATCAAAGACCTCACAAGCTCTACAGACCTTGCTGTATGTAGTGTCAGGATTCATTTACTGCACCACATTTATTTTTTGTGAACTGTATATAGATCTAATGCTCAAATGAACTGTTTGACCACTTTAGACCACATCAGTATTTGTTTATGTGGTCTTTTCTTTTCCTTATAGACAGAGGTTGCGTCCCCTGCAGATAGTGAGGACCGGACTCCGGGACGTCTGCAGGCTGTGTGGCCCCCACCCAAATCTAAGGATGAGGAGGAGAAGGTGGGGCTCAAGTACACAGAGGCAGGTAAGGAATTCAAGCTTGTAGGATTAAACACTGTTGTATTTGTTTGTATTTAAGACTGGGAGGACTGACAAGAGGATCGTGCCAGTTAAGCTTTCGTGGACACACCTCACACTGACTGGCTTTGTGGATTGCAGTTAGTTCAGCTACAATTAAATCATTTGAGGGAGTGTCACGCTTGGGTGTTTGTAACTGGTTCAGTATTGAGACACTGAAACAAAAGTAGAGACACTATTACGTAATCTCTGATCAATCATTCTTTAAACGTCTGAGAAAAATCCCAGAAATCCAGCAAAGATTTAGCAGGAATCTGTAAACACTCTGTGAGGTTGCCTGTGCCTTGTTGGTGACATTTATGTTGTTGCTGCTTCATGGTGCGACAATGTGTGGGTGTTAGCCAGGTAAAAGTATCTGTTTCTTTGGCCTGACTTGTACTCTGCTGGTGTAATGACACACAAATGGGCTAAAGACAAACAGGACAGATTCAATTACAATGTAAAAAGCTTTGCTTTCAGGCTGTATGGGTTGAGTGGTTCTGTGCAACCAGCAGTGGCACAACAGCTGTTTATTGTTCCTCGGGGTGCAGCTTTATCTAGAGAAAAGATTAAGATGAGCTAATGTGCATTAGTCCAGTTATCTGTGCTCCATGTCTGGTTTTGCTCTTGTCAAATAGAGTGACACTAAAAGCAAAGCAGGGGTCCAGACTGTGTGTACCTTCGAGATAAAAATAATGACAATATTTATCTATGTTCATCATGTATATATTCTTCTATCACTTGCTTCTAAAACTGCATTCACTGTGTGCAGTGCAGTCTATTAAGAAGAGTTTATTTAAGAAGATTTTAACTGGATTTTAATCACTGACTCACTACCTAAAACTGCTTCTATATTTTAGACTTGTGCATCAAATAAAAACAGGACCACGTGAAAATGATTAGGCTATGTGTAAGTATGTAATTCTAAAGTTTAAAAAACATTGCTAAATCTCAAAAGAGATCCAAAGATGGATCAGATGCCTTGAATTATGTTTAAATCTAATGTGGTTGAGCAAACTCTTATATGTATAGTTATTGTGTGATGCAGCAGTTTGTAGCCTAAGACAACTTTCCCTTTGTGACCATAAAGCTTGTTTTATCATGTCTTATCTTATGTCAGCATACTGCAGCTCAGGAAAACATTTGCACTTAGACCAACAAATAAACGCATAAAAAAATGAACTTTCTCAAAACTGACAGGCCATGTGGTGCAAAAACATGCAACAGATGAAAATAAAGAAACACTGCAAATAACAAGTGTTTTCAACGCTATAAAGAAAAAAAACATACCAAAACATCACATCAAACACAGGCAATTACAGTCTTACAATTATATTATAATATGTTAATTGCAACATTTTTATATTATTAGAAGTATTTTTGCTTGTCTTGGGGAAAATAAAACATTAGGATAAACACTGCAAAACTTAGTCTTCAGCAAAACACAATTAGCTCATATTGGGAGTTGTACAGCACTGTTGATGTTTTTGAACCTTACCTTATTTGTACTAACAGATCAGCAGTTTTGAGTTTTTACTTTTCAAACTGTTTTGTTCTGCAGTGTAATTTAAAACTGGTTGGTTGAGTTGTACTGCCCTTTGCAGTGAAAGCGACACGCCCTTCTGTAGCATTTCATCTGATTGGATAATTCCTGTCTAGCAAAGAAACTAAATATTTGTTCAACAACAAATCACATTAACAGAACAAAATCTTAATATTTTTCTGTAATAAACACAATGACAAAATGCAAAGAATTAGTTGTAATTATTAAACCGTTCATTGAGTTGTCAGTGCTTGTGTCATGATACAATTCTACTTGTTGTTTTTTTTAATTATTATTAATATTATGGTTGATTTCAGAATACCAGGCTGCCATTTTACAGCTCAAACGGGAGCACAAGGAAGAGCTGGAGAAGATGCATGTAAGTTGACAAAATTACATAAGATGATTTTTTGCAGACTTGAAATGAAAATGTGTCACATTCCAGAGAAAATTCAGATCAGGGTATTTCCACTGATGTGGGCTGTTTAGTTAAATTAATATGGTGTTTGGAAAAGAAGGTTTAATATTACAGTTGTGGCAGATTGAGACATAACTAAACATTAAATGCTTCCCAAATTAGGCTATGAGGAGAGTGTTGCAATGGTCAAGCATCTGATAGTTGTGGCCACAAGATGGCACTGAGTAAACATGAAATGTTCTGGTGCAGAGACTGTTGACGTTTTTCTGATCATACGAAAACTTCATGGATGTTGCAGTTGCTATGTTGTCTTTTGGCATACTTAGATACAGTGTTTTAGCAATAGATGGGGTAAAAAATAACAATTAAAAAAAACATTAACCCGGACACTAAAAATCTGAAAGATCATTTTCTTTCTAATGATCTTTGACGCTATTATTTAAACTTTTATTATTATATGTAGGTTATTATGTTTATTAAATCCCACACGGAGAGATCTTTGAACATCTCTTGTCTCAGTCATGGCCTCTTTCTCCAAATTCCTTTAAAACACTTTGGTGTTTTATTGGTTTTAACCCTTAGCTTCACGGACCACTGCCTCAAAAAACTCTGACCTGGAAATTGGTTGCTCAGCCGGTCCGCTGGCCTGCCTTTAATTTGATGTAAACTATTTAAAGGGTTGATGCTTTCTCCAAGAAACATGTCCCAACCACAGTCAGCACATAGCTAATGGTGGGAATGTGCCTAATTCTTATTCTAAACTGACAGGAGTTAATGGGAAACATGTGGAAGATTTGTTGCAAAACAAAATTTCTTGTTTAAATCAATACTGCGTTCTAGTTGTTAATACTTTTTAGTGTTGAAAACATGTGAAAACCTGAGTAAATAGATTTCATTTTAAGGGTTTTACAATATCTTTAGTTTAGGAAAATGTTTAAGAAAGAATTCATTTTTATATCATTTAGAAATGGCTAATCTTAATAAAGTCTTTTAAGAAGAATTATAATTTGAATTCAATCCAAGAAAAAACATTTTCTGACACCTGATCCAGTTTTGTAACACGATGGCAGATGGAGGAGGTTTGTATAGCTCTATAATTGTTTTATATCTGCTATTCTGCTCTTAACAGTCAGACTTTCAGCTGAAACTCTTCGAGGTGCGAGGAGAGCATGCGGTCACGGTATCGCAGTTGGAGGGAGTCATTTCTAAGCTGCAAAGAAACGAGCCACACAGCACAGGTCAGGATCGTTCTCCGGTCTGCGATGTGGCTGTGTCCACTGCGGACGACCTGACCCCGAAGACGTGCCGCACCGTCGGGATCCAGACCAACAGGGAGACATTCGTTAAGAGCCCTGAGGGGGGTGGAGCTAGCCCCAACCAGAACGTTCCCAAAAAACTCAACTTGGATTCTATTGAACAGAATCTAAAGTCAGAGACGGGCCCAGGCCCCTCAGGAGTACCTCCACCACCCCCTCCACCCCCTTTGCCAGGCCACACTGGAGCGCCCCCGCCGCCACCTCCTCCACCTCTGCC
>NC_051439.1:14820514-14929191 GCF_001649575.2 Kryptolebias marmoratus
CCCCTCCCCCTCCTCCAGGCTGTGGCCCCCCACCTCCTCCATCTTTGGGCGGCTTTGGCCTGAAAGTGGAAAGCGCCCCGAGGAAGCCTGTCGTGGAGCCCGCGTGTCCCATGAAGCCTCTGTACTGGACCAGGATACAGATACAGGACAACAAGTATGTACAAACCCCATTTTCAACCCTTTCACAGAGTATCACAGGTTTTTAACAAACTGCAGGTCAGAAAACTGGACTTCTCCTCTCAGGTTTGTCCACTGAAACCATTATTTGAATAGTTCCACTAATAATCTGTCGTAATCCCTGGTCACGGCCATCATTCAAGTGTCTGATCTTCTTGTCTTGTCAGACTTTTCCAGTCCTGATATTTTTATTGAGGCACTCTGTAATAGTAAGTAGATTATCCAGACCATTTACAGAGGCTGTGGTCATTGCCTCCAAGTGCCAGCCTTTCAGATTTATGGCCTTGTATTTCTGTGGTTAGATTAGTGGAGCAAACTGAGCCATGGTTCTTTCACAAGTTCTCTCCAGCGCCGGAGGACTGACTGACTGCCCGACAGCAGCTTTATGTCAGCTATAAATTCAACTGTAAAGAGCCACGTTAAGGGGCATTAAATGGGTCAGATGTTTAACTGTAGCTGTGGTGTGATCTCTGTTAATGGTGTGAGGGGTTATGAGGGGGGAGCAGTGTGAGGCTTGATGGTATGGTGAACCAGAGTGCAGTTGGCAACCAATCATCTTTGGAAGCTACATATGTTGGATTTTAAGGGTGGATTTGCATTCAGTCATAATTTGTCACTTCGAAAATTGTCTTGCGCGGAAGTCTTGTGTGAGAGCCGGATGGAATTTTCTTTTCCAGTTAAGTTTCCTGCTCTGTATTTGGGAAGTTCAAACGAGCAAAATCAGAGGAAGACATTTTCAAAACAGTATGATTATCTTCTCAAAGTAAAACCTCTTGGCTGCCCCAGAGAAGTCTGCTCACTACTGAGACTGAGACTTGAAGCCAACACAGACTCGCTAGTCTTTCTGTGTGGCGGTTGATTGTTCTGATAAACAGATGAGCTGTAATGAGCTGCAAGAACAACTGCAATGTGTTAAAAAAGATAATGAGTGTCATCATTCCAAAGTCTTTGTTTAGAGTAAGTTCGTTTGATTTCAAAAGCTCTTGATTAGTCTGTTAATGTCCATTTGATGAAGAGATTTTGGAGGCAGAAGCACAGCTGGATGTGTTGAAGAAGATGTGTTTGTACCATCAAAGCACTGAACATCCTCTTGACTTCATCCACCTTTTCTTTCTGACTCTGTTTGTTTTATTTCCATGTTACTCAGCAACTTCTGCAACACAACCTTTCCCTCCCTTATTTTTGTCCGTACCGGAAACGATCCCATCATGCAGAAACAAAAAGGTTGTCTGAAACTTTTGTTATTTTTATCACCTAGCTCGTAAACACAGCTTATTTTTTTTCTGAAAGTCGAGATTGCGGGGAACTCCTGCCAAGTTTTTGTCAGACTGCGGAATGGAAAATGGAAAACAGGTTGAATAAACATCAAATAAACTTACACAAAAGGAACACTGGATTTATGACACTCATGTAACCTCTTGTTGCGTGCCTGCTGTCTGAGCAATTGTGATGTAATGTTTTGCACCTCGTATCCTGAGTTTTGATGCATCTGGGTTGTTGTTTTTTTTATTTTCCAGCAACAACACACTATGGGGTTCTCTGAAGGAGCCTGACATCGTTAACGCCAATGATTTTGAGGATCTTTTTTCAAAGGCCGCTCTGCAGCAGAAGAAGAAGCCCCTGTCAGACACGTATGAAAAGAAAGCCAAAACTAAGAAGGTACAGTTCTTTGGCTCCAATTTTTATGTCTTTTTTTATTTTAGGTGCTGTCAAATAACTTAACAATTTGTAGCCATGCTTTTTTAAAACAGTTCTAAGGAAGGTTTTTTTTTTTCTTTTTTGAAACCCACAAACATAAAACAAATGGTGAATAGGAAAGAATTGGACTTCAGCTCTCTTACAGGTCCTCCTCCAGACTTCTGCCTGCAGTTGCCAGGTTTTGCACTGAGCCAGTCCAGGCAATCGAGTTCACTTCTTTGTGTGTGTGTTTTATCTTCCTTTGTTGTGCAGGACTGTTACATAGACATCTGTGCAAAGCTTATCTTGTAAAAGTCAAGTAAAAGTAGCTTACATAGATACATTTCTGCTGGGTTGATATACCTTTCCTTTAACCCCCTCACTTGTTGGTGTCCTGTCAAAATGATGCAACTCTGCACTACTCTGAGAGCCAGCTCTGTGTCAGCATCTCTTTTCTGCTTCATGGTCCTCTCTGTGGCGTCCAAGCAGTTCAAAATCAGCCACTGCCCCAGACTCGTCCTGCTAAATCCATACACATCCCCTATTCTGATCAATTTGTAAAGGCTCCACTCTGCTCCAGAGGGCCACTCTGTGTGTGTTTGTGTGTGTGTGTGTGCATCTCTCCATGCAGTCTGGTCACTCAAACTGTCCAACATTTGATCCAACTCAGACGACTGTCTCCTGTCTTGGCTTACATCAGCTTGGGGGGGAGACTTGACCACTTTAATGGAAACTCTGTTGATACCAATTCATATCAGTCTGAAATAAACTGAGTGTCCAATTTAGCATTTGCTGTATGGTGCACTGGATAAAGTTGTTATCTTTGTTTAAAAAATGTTGTTCCCTGAACTTGCTATGCAGTGTTCAGAGTCCAAGTCTGCGATTAAAGAAGAAAAGAGAATATCTGGAGTTGTTTTCAGCCAGCTTAGAGGTTCAAATTCCTGGAAAGCTCATCAAAGTAACAGAGACTTGTTTACTTGATTTTTTTTTTTAACCCTGAACGTTTATATTCTGGGTGGAAGGGAGAGAAATCATTTGAGAGAGAGAGAAATCATCTGAATCACAAGCTGAGGAGAACTTCCAAGAAGTTCAGCTTGGGTTAAAAAGAAAAAGGGGGAGAAGAGAACAAGTGAGGGTGTGATGAAGGATGAGACTGAAAATAAGCTGTTACTGAGTTGAAGACGACTCGATCTCAGAGGTAGGCTTTTCAAGGAAGAGGGCAAAAAAGAAGAAATGGTTTACAGAAGGATGATATAGATTCTATTAGCAGCCATGCTACAGAATGAAATGTTTGACTGTATACAATAGGTTTTTTGCTCTTTTTGTTTGTATATATTTTGCCCCGGTCAGAGTCTATATGTTTTACACTGCGGACTTGGATCTCCCTCTGTGTGATTACCAATACCAGTCAGCTCACGCACAGACTACCTGCCTCTTGCTTCTGTCAGCACACACTCTCAGTTTAATGTTGCCAGTGGAATTCTGTTTGTATCTGCATGTGGAGCTTCAGAAACCCCTCGTATCCTCGTTTTGTTTGCACATTCACTAACGTGTGTACATTTCAGTGTGCGCCTTTCGTGCGTGCGTGTGATGACAAGTCGTTATGCACTTGATCAGAAAGTGTTGCCAGATCATGCTAACGCCACCGCCCGGGGCTCCGAACGGCGAGGGGAGATGAGTGGGTGGGATTGGAATGTGTGTGTGCATTATGCATATGAGCCACTTTCCTGATTCCCACCAACTGCACTTGCCAAAAAATTTCAAACTCAGGCAATGCGGCCGATGCCTATATGTGTGAGTTAATCTTTATCATGTGTGCCATAAAAAAAGAAAAAAAAAAATCAAAGCTCTTGTTTATTCTGGAGCTCTTTGCTCTCTGGTGATTAGCATATCAAAGCTCAGGAGATGACATGGAAGAGAGTTCTCCCACCAGAGCAGACCGGGCCGAAACTGGACTGGACTGGACCGGGGGTATAATTGCCTGCATGTGGTGTAAGAAAAGAAAAAGGGGCACCTATAGAAGAGGGAGGGGGCAGGAATTGGCATGTAGGTGCATTCTTGAGGGATGAGGTGGGAAAAAGAGACAGATGAGAATGAAGAAATTCTTTTAGCTAAACATGCTTTTGAGTTTGTCTGGGTGCAAACATGTGCGTCAGTAAATGTAATTTCCTACCCACACATGAACCAAAGCTGCGTCAAGTTTATATGGTGCTGAGCTCCTTAAACAAACTGTTTCTTTATCCAGGTTGTAATTTATGAGCAATCATTATACGTTTATTAAAGACATATTTGAAGTCCTGGGTTTGACGTTGGAGAGTGGGCGTCAAACTATCACTGCCGGGTGAAAGTGAGGTATTGATGGGAAGTCTTGATCTGGTATTATTGTAATGAATGCCTGGGTGATTCCAGACAAATATTAAAAGTGTAAACTATCTGCACTCTTCTGAATCTACATTGCCTGATATCAGCCACCTGCTTCAGCTCAAACGCTCTGATACTCCCAGTCTTGTTCTGTTATTTATTTTCACAGCACACTCATTTTTTTTTTAACTTTAAATCTTTATCACCCGCTGCTGAAGACAAAGGATGAGCAAAAACGTTTTTGCCCGTGACTGTGTATGCGTGTGTTTGTTTGTCCCATCAGCAAAATATCTCATGAATCACTCAACATAATTAAATGAAACTTTCAGAAGGTAATCTGTAGGTTGATAATATGTACAACTGGATAAACTTTGGAGTCAGTCCATTCAAGATATCCACCACAGCTGATTGACATTTACCAACACAAAAATGGCTGTAACTCAGTCAATTTAACAAATGTTCTGCTAAAATCTGGTGTAGTAAAAGCTGAGAGCCATTCACAACACATACTCCGAGTATGACATCTCATGATATTTCATAAGATCATGCATGAGATTAATTTCAGGGTTTGTCTAAAATGGCTACAACGCCATCATTTGTAATAGGAGGATCTTAGTGTAAAACTCTGGCGTGAAAAATGTCGGGCAATATGCATTGCTTCAAAAAATGCAAGTCCTTTAATCTTTTTCAACAAAACCCCAGGTTCAAAGAATATCTTTCAGTCCTCATTTTGTCCACAGGAGAGCGCCGTTAGCTCTCTATCTCTACAGGTCTCAGCATCAGCATCGCCCAAGCTGTTTGCATGTCGGAAAGCAAGCATCTAGCATCACTTGTCCTTTCTCATTAGCTTAACTGTTTAGGCTAATTGGTCAGTTCTGCAGCCTCAGTTAGTGGGAACAGTTTCTAGGCTGATTTTTATATTTATTTTTCTTTGTGTGTGTGGCCCGCCCAAAGTGGTTAATTAGAGGTGTTGGGAAAGCCTGGTACTCAGCCGTCTCTCAGGTCCCGAGTGTGGGAGATCCCTAGTGATCCAGGTAATAGAGCTGGAAGCAGCATGGCACCCACTAATGCCCTGTAATGCAATACCTACTTCTAAGGCTTCTGCTCTCCAGCTCCCACAGGACAGCCCCGGTAGCCGCCAACGCCATAATACCTAATGAAGAAGCCTGACACATTAACTTTTAGAGCAGGGCTTTACCTTGCCAAAACTTTCTCTGTCTTTACGGCTAATTCAGTCATAAGTAATTGTGACCATGTGTAAGCACAAATAAAAATCCTGTGAATTTATAGTTTGTTATAAAAGCCTTGCTTCTCTTTGCCTTTCTCTTCTACACTGTCCTTTTATGGTGCCACTTTTCCCTTTGTACTTTCACTGCGACTTGATCTTCGTAGGTTATTCTAGACACGTGTTCCTGGGTAAATTTCAGTGGTGAATGCTTTTTGGGTGAACTCGGCTCCCCCGTTGACAAAGTTGCTCCACATTTCCCAGTTATTTGCACCATTATAATTGGTTGTGATAATGAATGTTTGTAAAATTGATCAATGGTGTAATTCCAGAAAATGTAAAGCTCAGACTAATTGAGATTTCAGGCATCATCTTTTTCCTCAGCTTCAAAGTTTATTCTGGTTTTACCCAAACTGTCTGTTTCTTTGTTTCAATTATTCAAAATTGTTGCCCCTTCATGACAAGTTACATCCCCACTGGTAATTATTTTTGCATGTTTCTCTCTGAATCATCAGACCACAACAACTTGAATTAATTATTTATTTATTTTCTAGATTATTAAGCTGCTGGACGGGAAGCGTTCACAAGCAGTCGGCATCCTCATATCAAGCCTACACCTGGAAATGAAGGACATTCAACAAGGTGAATATTCACGATGGCTAACATCTCTAGAAGTTTGTGAAAAGTATTCTTCACGTCATTCAAGGTAGAAGTTCTGTGATTTAGACTCTACAGCAACAGCCTAAATTTACTTTCCCATTAAACAGTAAACTGAGGTTGACTCCTGATGAAATGCAGATGGAGTTATTTTTAGAGATGAGATAGTGAACCCTGCAGCAGAGGATAAATTCCTGCCTCTTGACAGCAACTAATTTGTAACTTAAGACACTTCTTTTGGATTAATTTGTGACTTAAGTGGAACTGGGATGACTTTTCCAGTTACCACAGTGGGAAAGAAAAAAAAGCCTCGATTTGTCAAAATTAGAAATGGCCGGAGTTGGATAAAAGCAGCCTTTTTAGTTTAGTTTTTTGTTTTGTTTTTTTTTTCTGTCAGGCCTCCTGCACTGGTTAAAATCAAATTGCAATCCCCTTCATTTAAAGAGCTACACAGATTGATTGCACGCTTGGTAGTTATGTGGAAAATGTAATATGTGTGTGTGTGTATAAACACAAAGTATGTGTGTTGGGGACATCATAGATGGGCCAGGAATTAGTCCTGTCCTGGGACTGTGGCGGAGAATGCCTGCCGCCTACTAGTCTGAGCATGCGGCCAGCAGATCTGTTTATTGTAGCCAGTGACGGTTTCCACAAGCCTAATGGGACTGACACCCCACTAATGATCTAAGCATGTACAAAACCACCTTCTACAGTTAGCAGACACCGGGCTACCACATAAAACTGCCTCAAACACAAGGCAAACAGCGCATACACTACTGTGACCATCTTGTTTAGATTTTTCTTTTTCCCTTTCCACACAATCCCTTTCCCTCTGTTCCAGTGTCATTTTGTAGAAAGGGCTCGTTCCCACCCAGCATGAGGCTGTTTCCTTGTGCCTTAATGGGAGGTGAATGTGAAATGGACAATTTGAATTTGACAATTAAGGACAGCACCTTTAAAAAGCACTTCTAAAGTCCGGCCTCACCTGCTTGCCTCCCCTTTGTTGCCAAATTAAAAGGACATGGTACATGTAATGTAATTACAGCTACAAGGGAGGGAGGAAAAGACAAGGAGGGGAACGTTAAGAGAGAGAGAGGGGGTCAAAGGCACCGGTCAAAATGACTGGGGGACCTCAAGGGCCACCATGGTTCAAGGGCAAGGGGAGGCTCCCCACATACACACACACACACACCCTCACATACAAAAACATACACACAGGAGTGAAAAGTGGAAGGAGAGGGTGTGAGGCCGTTGGCAGGCCGGCTTTGATCTGTCGGTGTGGAGAGATATCCGGCTCCCCTCGGATCAGAGTGCTCCTGTGCACACTGGGGCAGGCCCCCCTTTGGTGTGTGATTGACGGCTGCATGGCTGAGGGACTGAATAATCCACTCTAATAAGATGTAGGAAATGGACCTCCAGCGTTTTCTCTGATCCAGACTCTGAGACCACATTGACAGGTTTTCTGCTACAGAACAGCTGCGAACCAGAGTGCAATGATTTGGCTTGTTAGTGTGGGACTGGAGAGGCAAAGGCAGTGTGGCTGAAAGTGTTTAAATTAATCTGTATGTTTTTACGTTGTAGTTCATCTTATATTCTCTTTGCTTACATAAAATAAGTCAATAGAGGTAATCAAAGATTAACTTTAATTAACTAACTTGGGTGGGTTTGAGTCTTTTTGCAATTCAACAGTGAAAACTGGATGAGAAAAATGAAATCCTCTGTCCTTTCTCAGCTGAACCACAACTGATTTCTGTATCAGATTATGCATAATTAAGGATAATAATTTAACACTTTGCAGGTCAGATGGGATGAGCTCATGGACAAGTCATGTGCCCAGAGGCCATAAATTGACAATCACTGGTTCAATCCCAATCATTGCACATTTTATCATCATTTTTATCCCCTCTCAGTTCAGAGTTTAGGTTACCAGCAAATTATCTACAATTGTCTTTTCTGTTTCTTTTTCCCCCCAATTTTTATTAAATTCCTGCTGTCTGATGCCTTTTATTTTGTTGCGATAAGTAACTAATAGAAAAGCAGCGTTTGGTGGCTAGCCCTTCTTGGCTGACACCAACCAAACAACTTTTGGCTGATCAAGAGGCAGTGGAGCCATCATTTTAATAATGTCACCCTTTCTCCCCTGCATCACTAAGCCACAAACCAAAGACACGTCTGAGACACTAAACAGGACTTACTTTCTCTTTTAAAGTTGTTCCTTTCTGCCTAACTGTTTTTTCTACTTTGAGGGAAAACATGCAACCTTTTGGCAAAGACTAGAAGCTGCACCCTCTCTTTGTTGCTCGTTTGTTCTTCTACCTTAACATATAATCATTAGTTGGCTGCTGTAGCTGTGGTGGTTCTGCATGTCGGTTCAGAGGTCAAGCAGTTTTAAAGCTTTCCTCTTTGAGACATTATAAAGGGCTTCGTCCCCCTGATTTGCTTGTCCTGGTCAAGAGGGGAGAAAATGTTCTTTAGAATTGGTTCACCGTCTGGGGTGTCTGCACCATAATTTCCCTACATAGCTTTTAAATTATTTAAATTTTGTGGCCTGGTTGTAGCACACAAGTAGCACGCTGGTTTCAGTCAAATGTACTTTTTTTCATGGTTATGTCAAGTTTTCTTTTTTTCCTGACACACAGGACATCTTGCAAATTGTTTACATCAAATATAATGATGTTTTATCTAACTTTTAACGATATTACAGAGCTATCATCAGTTTATTTCTCTTGTGGGGCTTGTTCTTCATTGTCGGCACTTGAAAGGCAGCGTGTTTGGGCCAAGATTTCTCCCATTTATAAGAGTGACAGCTTACAATGAATGTCTTCACTGTTATCTTTACCAGCTGTTCTTAATGTGGACAACTCTGTGGTGGATCTGGAGACCATTGAAGCTTTGTACGAAAATGTAAGTAGCTGTGTTTTTCATGAAACAAAGCAGTTTAATTTTATAGAAATAATTTTATAGTTACTGTTGTATTTCAGCAAAATAATCCACCATACCTTTCATTTTTCTGTGATTCTCAAAGAGAATTATTCAGTTGTTTTGATGTAGATCTCAGTTACGGACAGCAAGTTGTGTGTTTTCGCAGAGGGCCACCAGTGATGAAATGGAGAAGATAACAAAACATTTTGAGACGTCCAAAGAAGATGAAGTAAAACTGTTGGACAAGCCTGAACAGTAAGATAATTTTTATTGATTTTTCTAACATTTTCCCAACACGTGAAGGATATTTTACCTTAATTAAAGATTATAGACATGGATGACTTCATCACAAAGTAAAAGAATTTACTTTGCATATCAATACCTCATAGATATCAATATATTATTGTATGATTTCTCATATTATAATAGAAATATATAATTATTTTGGGGGAAAAAAAAGTATTCATTAATGGATGTTGCTTCAGTAGTTCCGGTCGGGGTTAGTTAATCCAGACCAGTTAATGAAGCTTGGATCCAGTGGTGCCGCTCTGCCTAGCCTTCCTATTTCCATGTTTGACCAGAGCTGTCACTATAGCTGCCTGAGTCATCCTTACTCAGTGTCTACCTCCATCAGCAGACCGTAATCACACAGGATGTAACCGCTCCGCTCCCCTCCGACACGGCACTGTTTACATAAGTCGTCCCGCATCAGGCCAGAGCTACCTTTGATCAGTCTCTGTGCACCGCTCGTTGCTTTCCCTCCACCCGACCCCTTGGACCTTTCAAACCCAACGGAGCAGCACCACTCATGACTATCAGCTGCCTGCCTGCGAACAGCAACATTGACTCAGCCGGCCTGTGTGGGGAAGCTCGGCCTGCCAAGGCCCCAGAATAGTTCTTCCTGTTAGACATTTTGTTTAATTCTGTCATAACACATCACACCCCATTCCTCCTCCTCCTCGCCCCCCCCTAATTTTTTTGTCTTCCAGGTTTCTCTACGAGCTCTCCCAGGTTCCTGACTTTGCAGGCCGAGCCCGCTGCATCATTTTCCAGTCAGTGTTCCTTGACACCATCTCCTCCATACGTCGCAAGGTGGTGATCATCTCCAGTGTCAGCAAAGTAAGAACAACAAACACTGCTTTAAAAGTATCGTTAAGCCATTTGAAGGGTTACTAACCTGAACGTTTGTTTGTCTGTATCAGGAGCTGCTGGACTGTAATAACTTGCAGGATGTAATGGGTCTCGTTCTGGCCTTTGGGAACTATATGAATGGAGGGAACCGCACAAGAGGTCAGGCTGATGGTTTTGGGTTGGAAATCCTCCCTAAGCTAAAGGATGTCAAGAGCAAGGTATCCACGACTTAAAAACTTCTAGGATTGCTTTGATATTTTGATGCTTGTTATGCAAAAAGATGAGATTTTCTTCTTTAATCGTTTTTTTATCAGGACAATCGAATCAATCTGGTGGATTATGTTGTTTTATACTACCTGCGCAACTTTGACAAAGTAAGTCAAATTATGCCCTTCAAAACAATGTTTTCTCTATATTTAAACAGCTCTTTCAAACTTGTATACTTTTGTGTTTGTTTTCAGTATGCTGGTACAGATAAGAGTGTGTTCCCTCTGCCTGAACCTCAAGACTTCCTCCAGGCTTCACAGGTCAACTTTGATGACCTAGCCAAAGACATCAGAAAACTAAAGAAAGATTTAACTGGTAGGTCATGCCATGTTATATCTAAAGCTTTCTTTTCACTGTAGCTAATAAGTTTTAGGCCTGGCACAAACAGATCCATCTGCATTGATCTCACCTTCCACAGTGTGAGGCATTGATGGTCTTCAACCAGTGCAGATGGACTACCATGCAATCCTATACCTACCCCACTAAACAGTAGATTTTTGTCCACAATTACTTTTTTTCCATTGCAGAGCAGAACTACATGACCAAGAATGCCTAACCCTTTACATTCCCCCAAGTGTCATCAACTCATTACAACATGTAGACGTGTGTTTGGAGATCACCACTGGGCACAGAAGCATATTCACGACCTTCCATGTGACAGTGTGTAAAATTTTACAGCTTGGACCATCTCTGCATCATTCTTAATCATTCAGTGTAATTGTGTACATTACCATCTTTCACCAAAGCAGTTTAAATGTAAATGCACTTCTTATGGACCCTTCCAGCTCCCACTCAGAGAGGTTTGTGTGTATATTCAGAACCTCGAAAAGGCCTGCGGCAACTTTTCCCCGTTTCCAGACACCGTATCTTGACCGCCATGTCTTCATAACACCACAGCTTCTCCTGTTTTGGCACAGATGGAGGTATATTTCAAAGTATGTTTGTGTCCAGAGCATTTTTAGAGCATGAGTATGCTCTAAAAACGCATCTACATTCCTGTTTGGTGAGGCAACATCACAGCAACAAATGGTGAATAAATAAACACATACACTTTTGATGTTCTTATGCTTGCTGTGTCCTTGCTGCTGAGCCATTCCAGCCAGGCAGCCAGTTAGTCTTGGCCATGCTGAGGTTAAAGGCGATGCCCCTTGGTGCCCCTGGTGTCTGTGGTTATTTAAATCAAGCAATAATACGGCATATGAAAGCAATTAGATATGCTCCACATTGCTGTTAAAGCCCTCTCCTCTCTGACCTGAGGGAAAAACACAAAGAGGCTGCTAAAGTACCCAGACCCACCTCAAGCTGTCACTCATTTATTAGGAAAAATGGAAGACCTGAAGACAATAAATGCAACACAAGGGCCCTCGTATTTGATCTCTGCTGAAGCACAGTCTGGCACAGTAGTCCTAGGGGGTATTAACATCGCAGGGCGGGTGGGCACTGAATTCTGGAAGTCTGGTGAGTTCCACCTATGACTTCCACCATTTTTATCCTCTCCAGCCGCCAGGACTAAATATTTATGCCTGGCTATTATAAACCAGCCTGAAGAACACAACTGGTCTTAATTATAAAGCTAACACAGATCTCCTTTATCCACATTATAAACGCTGTCTGATACTGAGAAGCTAACACTGAATCATGCTTTGGTTTACATTCCCTGTTTGACTTTGAGTAAAGCAGCCTGGCCCTTACCTGATCCTAAGGTGGGGAATGAAGTGATTGGTGGTGTCTTGCCCTCAAGACTTGGGTCAAAGGTCTGGAGACTTGGTACTAATGATGAGAAATTCACCTCTCTTTGACTAATCTCCTCCTTCAAGGTTTCCATATCTGTATAGGAACAAGTGTCATACGCGCACCAGCAGGAGTTATGACTTTCTTTTGCTTCAGTAGTTGTCAGGGATGCTCAGAGACAGATCGCTGTCCACTTGGCTGCCCTCTTTTTCACTGGCTTGTGGAGAAACATGATCCACTTTTGATGGGGCTTCCTGTTTGGGGAGAGGGTGATGACCTCTCTCTTGGCTCCACTCAAGGGAGAAGGATGAGTGAGAGGCTGCGAACACCTACTGTAGGACTCAGATTTAGTCTATTCCACAATTTATGTGTGATTTCTCATTTTCTTTGTTTTATTTTTAGGTATGTTTTTTGGAATGCTGTTTTGCATTCTTTGTGCTATTTTAGTCAAAAATTTTATTTTTTTCTAGTTCTTTAAGTTGCATTTTCAAATGTTCACCTTCAGACCACTGAGTATGTGCTAAAAGATTCCTTTAGCTGCTGTTTAATCAAACAAGCCACGACGGCAGGGATGCAAACAAATGAAATAGGATCAAATAAAAAGAAACAGTCAGAGCTCATTTGCTACTCAGGGGAGTTTAGTGTTTCACAGAAGGCCTGGCCCAGGTTAGGCATTCATCACTGTGGCAAATCAGACTGTCCTGATTTTAAATGGCCCTTAATGTCAAGTTCAGGCAGGGCCTTTAGCCTGAGCGCCGTTTTACGACAGAGGCTCCACTTGAAACAACGCGTGTCCAGCCGGCATGGAGAGGTACCATCACCTAAACAAGACAAAACTAAACTGCAAATGATTTGTTGCAAACTGTTATTCAATATTAGCTTGCTTCTTACTTTTAAATAAGTATTTCTACAAATGTCATTAAACCTGAGAATTAGCTCCTTTATCAAAATAGACTTTTCACATACATAATTTAATATAAATATGTATTTTCTCATTTGGAAAATATATTTTAATGATCCATATTTCCACGTTTTTACTAAGATAATTGTCTAATTTTAAAGAAAGTTCTGTTTCAAGCCATTACTTGTCATTGTTGCACTCTTCAACAAGTATCTCATAGAAGGGTTGTTAGACAGATACTGGCTGATTTATGAGGGATGGAAAGGGGAGTGAAGGTCTTACCATTTCCCTGCTGAGGCAGTCTTTGGCTGGCCTTCTTGAGGGGCTATAGTGTTGGGTTTTTTTTTGTTATTCTAAAGAAAGGAGAGCTGAAAGCCTGGCAGTCTGCTGGAACTAAAGATTATTAGAGATCAGTATGAGAACTCACTTTCCAGGTGTAAATAACTAGAATACAGCAGGAACACAGCACTGATTTACCATCAAGGAAATAACATCGCAGCAAGTTTTTATGAGCGTGATTATAAATTTTTAAAACTGAGACAACTGTCTTGGGGGAATTATTAAATTAGCGTGAACTGCTGCTCAGCTGGTGTCTGGTCTTTCGGCATCAATGTGCAACAGGAAACACGCAGGTCGTGTGTATCTCTGCTGTGATGTCAGTGTCATTTATTGGCTCCCTTCATGTCTGTGCTTTTTCATGATCTTCTGTCATGTGAGAGTGAGTGTGTGGGGGGTGGGGTGTTATTAAGTCATGAAACCCGAAAAAATTGTATGGTTTCATCTGATCACTTGCTTCATATTTAGTATCTTCTAACTCCTCGTTGACGTAGAGGAGAGTCCTGCTTGTGAATAAACTTTTCCAGAATGAGTGATCACTCACAGACAATGTCTGAAACTCCAGCATTTAGTTTTTATTCTTTACAGCTGTAGTGTTTTTTTTGTGGGCTTCCTCCTCACAGCCTTCGCTGTCTGGACCACATTTGGAAGGAAGCCCCCTCTAAATTGTAGACTTGCTGTTTTGAGCACCGTTTTAATAGGTGCTTTTGAGTCGGGGGATTTTTGGTGGAGAAATGTGGTTTATCCAAACAGAATCTTTGGATTGTTGCATTTGTATGGTCACTGCTTTCTGTTTTTTTTAAACTGGCTTTTACTATAAATATAAGTGTCATGGCAACCAGAGTATATGTCTGTATATAATTACCTCTTATTTATATAGCTTACGCGTTGTGTTTCCTCCTTAATTTATGGAGGCGTTTGATAAATAAAAGATGTACCACATTGCAGGTGCAGCAGCTTCTCATGCAAATATGTGAAAGCCAAGCCAAACGTCGGATGTAGAAGCAGCGACAAAGCAAAGTCAGACCGCGGCCAGACCAGTTAATGCTCTTGTTCTGATGCAGAACTATTTAGCTCTGCAGTCATAAGCAAGTTAAGGTATTTATTGAAGCCATTAATGACTTACAGGTTGGAGGATTGTGCCAAAGTTGTTTCACCAGACGCCTGTGTGTGTATGGTAACCCGGGCTTACAGTTAAGAGGAAATGGGGAAAGGTTCGGCTGGAACACACTCAGTCGAGTCTGTTTCCTCTGAGATTGTGTGAGTTGGATCATTTGGCATGAAAACAAAAAAACATCTACAAACCACAAACACATCTGCCACGCTCACTTGCACGGAGGAGCCCTGAAGGCAGGATACACTGCAATCAGAGCGATACCACTTTATTTCACATTATTGAGTAATGTCATTGGATTTTTGATCAAATTCACTTTGAGGAAATAAAAAACCACAACATTTTAAAAAAAATGTGTTAAATAACTGCTTATATGAGTGAAATAAAAAGGTTTAAAACACAAAATAACTAAAATAGAAATAAAATAAAGTTTTTGTTGCAGAATTTACAGTGAACCTTTTACCAATGAAATCTTCTTACAGAACATTTTGTTTAAAATAAATACTGTTTTTCTGTTTTCGGTTCATTTATTTAGATGAATGTGTTAGGGGGACTTGCCATTGTTCACTGTGCAGATGTAAACAATCTGTTTAGAACTTTGATGTGTTTCACTTCACTTTGTAATCATGTAATTTCATTCACGTCATAACTCAGATGCAAGTCATTCTGTGGCATCAGCATATTACACGTGTGGACATTAGGAAGGAAAATTTCAACCAAGAAGATGTAGATCCTGTCCTGATAAAAGACCTAAAAAAAGTCTGTGCCTTGTACATCTGCTCTGACAAATGATAGGTGATTCTTTAAGGCAAATATACTCAAAGACTTGTGAAGTATTCATCACGTGGACACTAACAGCATGAACTGTCGGTCATACAGAAGTAGTGTTTCCACTTTTCATGAAGCCAAAAATCCCTTCAAGCTATTGTAAAAACAACCATTTCTTCTGTGATCCAAATACATTTTATTCATGAGCAGTATAGGTGGATTTGTTTCTGTCACATAATCATTTGGGACTTTTCCCAATAAACAGCTTTTACAGATTCCCCCTTTAAATGCTTCATTTTCTTCTCCTGCTGCCTGTTCCGTCATTAATTGTTTTTCTTTTTTACTTCTTTTTGTTTCCTTTCTGCCAGCTTGCGAGAAGGACGTGGAGAACGTGTGCGGTAATTCATCAGACGAACATCTGCAGCCCTTTAAGGAAAAGATGGAGCTCTTCATAGCTGAAGGTAAATCCTGATTCTTCTTTTTATCTGGAGTAAAGACAGAAACGTCTCTGTTCAGACATTGCCTGTCATTTGTTCTTAATTCTTAAGCTTTATTTAGTTCCATCCTAAATAATGTGACTACCAATGCGGACACTGAAGAAATGTTATTCAGGCTAAAGAAAAACCTGTTTGTTCTCACCCACTTAAACTGACTCATAATGACACACCCATGTCCTCACCCTCAGATAGTATTTTTTGCTGTTTGGTTCTGCGCATAGGTTGACCTGTGATGTGACACTGTTAAGAAAATTCCCATCATCTTCAAAGGTAAAACATCCATGTAGACATAAAAATTAAAGGCACAAGGATAGAAAAGCTCCAGCTTCCAGACACACAGCATGGCACCTCTAAAAAGAGAGTTATATGTATATTATTCGGTTGAGGATCTGTGTGTGTTTTTGTTCTTGCTGAGAGAGGGCGTCTCGGTGCACTGTAAGACAGCATGAGGACAGAAGTCTACAGGCCTGTAGAAAGGATCACGTTGCTCCTAACATGGTTCTCCTGTGCTCTGAGCTTCCATAAAGCTGCAGGAAGTCTCTGGCTGCGGCCTTGTAAAGCCGGGCTGGCCTCAGTGGATCACTCCTGGGGACCACTGTGACAGGAGCAGAGATTCCCTAAAACCCTCTTACCCTTTCAATTTGTGTCATCTTTTTGAGCCAAACATTATTAAAACCCCTGCTGTACCGTCTCCCTTTTGTTGTTTCTGAAACCCAAAGTGAAAACATATTGTTGAAGACCTTTAACTTCAAGCCATTTATCATGAAAATTCCTGTATATTTAATTTAAAGTAGCTTTATTAATTCATTTTTTGCTACGGGTTATTTTATGTGTCAACACAACACTGGTTCATCCCTTGAATTTACGTGCTTTTAGTGCCTAAATGATTCATAAGTCAGAGTTAAGTTGTTTAACAAACAAACAAAAAAATTATTGGGTACCCAAATGAAACTGTATGAACAACGGAGCCAAAGTCCGAAGAAAAACATTGAAAGACCTTCAGAAAGCATTGGAGAAATATTAATGAAGAAATGTAATTGGATGAAGCTAAATATAAACAAACAAAGGATGATTCCAGATTTTTGCACAGTCTAGTGTGTTTGCGTTTTTTGTTGTTGTTTTAAGCATTTTAAGGGTCCCTGCTCACTGTTTTGCCATTTGCTGTTTTTCTTTGTTCCACTGAAGCCTCATTAAATCCGAACCTTTCTTCCCATCTGGGTAATTATTACACTGTTTTTGTGCCAAGAAGAATTCCTTTTACCTATTCTGCTGCCACGTCACTTAATTTGGGATGTTTAGAGATTTTTGGCTTAATTATTCAGGTAATGTCAGGTTAATCCTTAGATTTTTATTGTTGTTGATGGTTTACTTCTAGCAGGATTGCGTCGTCATGGTAACTGATGCTGAAAAGACAACTTGTTCTGCAGTCATATGTCATAATTTCTATTGGAAAAAATGGTAATTTGTGAACTTATAGTCAGAGGACCTGTGTTTTATAACCTTTTTAGATCACATCTCCCTGATTTTCTTATTGTTCTGAGACCTTTGAGCAAAGGTTTGAATGCATTTTGTTCACAGGTTGTTGATCCAATATACTATATACAGAAAAAAAATACCAAGACACAATACTTTGATCATATTTAGTCCCCAATTTACATAAATAGGAACTTTTTGTGGTACTAAGTTTGCATATTTCCATTAGTTTCTTCCCGGTGAGCTCTGGTCCACATCATAGAGTAATCAGAAGCTTTTTAAGGCATTGCAATTTCCACTGGCTGCCAAAGAGCATTATTTTTTATTTTACGAAGTCACATCCTGAACGTAAACCTTCCCGTGGAACACTTGTAAAAGCCTTTTTCTTTTTCATCGGCAAAATTCCTCGAGATCCAACCCGTGCTTTGATAAGAGGCGGACGGGGGTGCACGATTGGCGCTTGGGATGATTCCATGACTTCAAAAAGCAAAAACAAGTCAACAGCGTTCACTTCAAAGAGCAGCTGAGGCTGTTAAACTCTGACTCATTACTGAACGAGTTCCTCATCCAGGTAAAACGCTCAGGCAGCTCACGCATAGATACATGTGTCCTACACATGATTTTACATATTAACACAAACATAAGACAGAAGGGAAACTCAGTGCCAATGTTACAGGAAGTATTGGAGAGGCTAATTTAAGTGGAAGCCTTACTTTCCTTTACACAGAAAGAACAAATAAATAGTATAAGTAGTTTCATCTTAGCGAGTCCTGTGCTCTGTCTCTTAAACTTGTCTGTGTGATCCCTCCCAGATCTAAATTTCAGTAATCTGCTGCTTCGCTTCTGTTGCTGTCCTTACTCCTCACACAAACTCAGACCTACAGACTGTAAAACACCTTCGCAGTTTGTCATTTTCCTTTGCATTTAACTTGGTTCAAATAAGACCGTTTTTACCACCAGCTCAAGTTTGGTGAGCTGCAACTCATAATCTAAGCACTATGAACTGAAGTGAACTATTTGTTAGCAAAATATCTCATGAATCACTGGATGGATTTTAATGAAACTTACAGAAAACAATCACTTTGTGGACATCTACAACTGATTAAATTTTGGAGTCAATCCAATTGAAGATGGCCGCCACAGTCAACTGAACTTACTAAACACATAAATAGCTATATCTCAGCCAAATTTGCAGATCCTGAACTAAGATTTGGTGTGGTAGTAGTTAAAAGTCATTCACAACACGAAAAGATCATGCGAGATACTGCAAGAGACTGTGCATACAAGGTTTGACCAAAATGGCTGTAACTCTATTATTTCTCCTTATAAGATGATTTAAAACTCTGGTATGAAAAGTGGTGGGTGATATTCATTCTTTCAATGAATGCTAGGCTTTTAATTTTTATCTGACCTCGTTCAGTTATCGTGTGAAATAAAGATGTGTTTGTGTTTCTCTTACAGGGTATGAGCCTTATGTTTCAAAGTATTTTTTAAAGTTTTTTTTTTTTTTTTTTAAATAAAACATTTCCCTGCTTATGACGCTCCAGTAGTTTTTCATCTTGAATTTAAGCCATGACTAATTAAGGGGGGGGGGGAATCCCGCTTGTATACGTGTCATTTCGCTAACTTTCCATGGAAAATTCTTGTGTCCCAACATCTTTGCACTTTTTTGTTGTTGGTGAGTCAGAACAAGTTATTTATACTTGTTTGCGTGTGCGTGTGTGTTTTATTTGTCTGTCCTGTCCGTCATGCAAAATATCTCATGAATCACTGGATGGATTTTAATTAAATTTTCAGAAAATAATGATTTGTTGTACATCTACAACTGATTAACTTTTGGAGTCACCAGAATTCAAGATGGCCACCACAGCTAATTAACATTAGCCAACACAAAAAAGACTAACTCAGTCAACTTTGCAGATATTGAAGTAAACGCATACCTCAAGCTCTAACATATTGTGTAAGACCTCACAATATAACATGAGATTGTGCGTAACGCCATTTACAAGATTTGATTAAAACAGAATAGTAGACCTTTAATTTAGATGTGTTTGAGACTTGTCAAATAAAAATTGGAGCAGGAGGGGAAGAACATTTCATAAAAGTCTTTAACATCTCTTATAGACTGCTCTTCTCTTTCTGTTATCTCAGTTTAAGTAGCAGTTTGAAAAAGTCTGTCAGAGTTTTAAAGCTGTAATTTATTGTCCCTCTCAGCATGCACGTCTCATAACTTTCTAGTTAGCGACTAGTGGTTTCATGTTAACACATGGAGCGGAGGAAGAGAAACTTCACACGTTCCCCTCTCCAGGCCGTTTTCTTTTCCTCCGTTTTTTGGCTCCTGTGCCACCTCTCCAAAGTCGCACCAGAGGGGTACCTCAGGCGCCAGCCTGACCCCCACTGAGACTAACACCATTGGTCACGGCCCCTCTCTTCTTCCCCCCTCCTCTCTTTATTCCAGACATGGCCACCCCCTTCATTAGGTTTACATGTAAAGAAGGCCTAAAAATAAAAGGGGTTGTTGATCGCAGGCTTTGGCTCACCTAGTCCCAGAAGACCCCCAAAACCTGCCTTTGAACAATTTTTCAGAGACTTCCCCCTCTTAAATCTTCAAGTAGAAAAAGGTCCCCCATCATTGTAAAAGAAAAGGATGAATCTGGAAAAATGCAATAAATCTGAGATCACAGGCACTCTTTGGCCCTAGATAAATTCTTGCACCTCGGCTCGGCCCACATCTGCCTTGCATTTAGACACTTTTACATGGCAGGAGTCCAGAGGAGCCTTCGTTTCCCAAGCCTCTCTGCTTCAACTTCAACATGTATGCAAACACACACACATACAAAAACCTGACAAACAGACCGCCGCTCCCCGCCCCCAAGCCCAGGCGTCACACACTCACACTTTGGACCGTCAACACACAGAGGCATGTCAAGCTTTACAATGTGCCTAACAATCGCTTGGGTAACATGCTTGCTGTGTTCGTGACATCCCAACCCTCAGCTTTTCTTCTTCCGCCATCAACTGATGACTCAGAGTGGTTAATAAACACAGTGCCCTCATCTGGAGCCAGTGGGCCTCAGTGGACTTCATCTGACTCATCATGGCCTCTCAATCCAACCCACAACTGACTTACGTTTTCTTTCTGTGTTGCAGCTCAGAAGGAGCATTCTGCTGAGGATGACCGACTCAAAGAAGCTCAGGAAAGGTAGGAAACACACAGGAAGCACAAGAAATATGGACACCACTGCATCATTATTGCCCGCCACTGAAAGGTGAAAGCAGACAATGTTTTTGCCCATGTCTGTGTGTCCATGTGTCTGGTTTTTTTTTAGCAAAATATCTCATGAACCAGTGAACAATTTTTTATGACACTTGCAAAAAAGTAATTATGAGATGTATCTCTACTGCTGATTAACTTTGGGGTCAGCTCAATTCAAGATGACCACCTCAGTCAGTTTTAAAGATATTGAGGTAAAATCTAGAGTGGTAGTAGCTGAAAGTGATCCCCAACACATCCTTTTAGTGTGACAGCTTGCAAAACCATATGAGATTGAGCATAATGTTAATATTAATGTTTGATCAAAAACGGCAACAACTCATTTCTTCACATAAGTTGATCTTGGTTTAAAACTTTGGCATGAAAGGCGGCGGGTGATATGCATTCCTTTAATTTAGCATTTTATTTTAGAGATAACATAGCTGGTATGAGTACATGCCTAATATTTGTTTAACTGATATTATCAGCTGCTGATAAAGTTTCCAGAAAGATAAGATTTCATAATTCTGTCTCCTTTTGCTGACTTCAAGGCTTGTTACAATTTACAGAAAAGACAAATAAAACATACACACATAAACCTGGATGCCATCATCATCCTCCCCAGCAGTTCCTGTCATTCTTATCTGCCATGTTTTGTGCTGGAGACTCCCGAAAGTTTCCCCTAGAGGCACCTTGATTTATGGGACGCGCTGGCAGCCGCCGAGCTCGCCGTCCGAGCAAAATCATATCTGGAAGATTTCATATTGGAAAAAGATGGTGGAGCGGACAAACAAAGCGAGCGGATTATTTTTCCCCTTGTTTGGAAAGAGAGCAGAGCTGTTTGTTTTACATTGTAAGACGCCAGCATCTAAAATAAATCCTGGGAGACGCATAAAGAAGAAGGTGAAAGACACCAAACACAAGAAAATGAAACCCCTAAACAATAAGAAATGTGACTGATCATAACTCAGCAAGTGGCTTTAAACTGCTCGGCTTTGTAAATACGTTTTTGAGCTACAGAGAGATATTTCTATCCACTGAATCAGGCCAAAGTGTGTGTGTGTGTGTTAGTGACACCACTGTGGTAAAGGTGTTGAACTAGGTGAGTAATATTGATCAAAAGGCCCCTACAGCTGACAACACCTTTGCTTTTAATGAAGTTTTCCTTTAATTTCATCTGAAAAAAGTGGGGGCTGGCTGAGTGGAGGAGCAAGAAGGAGGCAGGGGTCTCTCTCTTAGTTTCCCACAGAGCCACCTCGTAAAAGTGACACGCTTCTGATGAATATGGGCGTCAGCGGGCACTCTGGGCCCTGGGTGGGCCTTCACATCTGTGCTGGATGAGGGATCCTCTCACGAAGTGCAGCAGTGGTAAAATTACTGCTAAAAGGAACAGACAACACAATCCTCTGAGTTGTCAGATACATTAACCTCCATCTGTAACTGAGCAGGGGTGGCACATCTGGATCAGGGTACAGATGAGCGATGTCAAACCTCAGTGTGTTTTCAGAAAAATAGCTCAAATGTAGAACTGTATACAATTAAATGCTATGACTGATACATTTTTAATCAGTGCAATTTCTTGATTAGTAAAGAAACTAAGTTAAAACATTTTTACAGTAATAAGGAATTAAATTAGATTCATCAGTTTTACTCAAAGTGCATTTAACTGCTGTAAACACAAGCTGTATAAACTGGACAAAATTTAATTCAATTTTACTTTAATTATTTTTTTATCATATTTAATTGGATGTTTGTTGTGATTGTGATTTTATTATATAAAATACATTAAACTACATGAAAAATACTAATATAAAGTACACCAGTAAATCAGCATACTAGCAGAACTGTTTTTTTCTCTTCACATAAAGTTAATTAAAAGACAATAATTTCAAAAACTAAGACTTTTAACAAAATATTTCTTCAAATTTAAGGTGTTTTTGTTGTTTTTTATTGGATATTTGTGCATTTTATAGTTTATTTAAAAAGCAATATAAAGAAAGTAATTTACATTTTGCACTATCCTTTTATTGTCTCTGTAATGTATTTACCAAAAAAAAAGAGAAAAAAACATGAATATGCATCTAGTTAATTTTAATGTAACATGGAATGAAATATATTATTTAAACCATGCTTTTAACCAACAATTGTGCAAAATCAACAAATGTAAAAAAGTAGCTTTTATAAGAATATTATTTAAATGTTACTGATTGAAAAAATTACTGAATAAGTCGTCTTTATAGGATTGGTTGGAAACGTGGGGGGAAATTAAAAAATAGAAATGAAATCAGAGATAAAGAGAAGAAAAAGTTCACATTTATCTCTAAAGACTTCTAGTAATTAAATGTTTGTGAACGGAAAATAAAAAAGAACTGAGAATAATTCTGTAATTTTTGCATTAAACAAACATTTAAAATTAACTGAAAATTGTGAAATGTTTTATTCATTTTACACAGTTTGCCACACACACATGTATAAACTCAACTACCTTAATATTTTAGTTTCTTCAATCGGAACTAAAGTCATTTTTTAAACATGTAAGAGTCACATAAAAAGTAATACTGGGTTCTCTTATATGAATTACCCAAAACAGTTTGACCGAAACCTTTCTGGGCAATTTAATGTCTAATTATAGAAGACTGAGGTAATGAGGATTACATCTCTACCAAAATAATTTCCTGTTTGATCACGCCTTGACTTTTTCCTGAACATGCAGACTTAATTTGTCTGCCTCGTGTTTTTTTCTGTCCTCAGTTCTGTCTCATTAAGTTTTCCTCTCCACTATCACGCTCAATTACATCTGGCCCTGGTGCCACCTCCACAGTCACCGTGCCGCTACGATTTGGTTGGTGTAATATTCCACTCTGGCATTATTTGATGAAAAAAAAAGGCCTCTGATTTCTTCTTCTGCTGAATCAGCCAACAATACGCTGTTTACTGCTGGAATATTTTTACTGGGGAAACGACGGAATGCAGCTTTGCCGGCCCAGATATTCCTGGGATTCTCCTGGCTGTCCGTGGTTTTGTAATGGGCGTTTTTTTTCCTTGCTGTCAGCGAGGAATGCAGGCCGTGGCTGCTGCTGTTAACCCACTCATGGTGTTGGCATCATCATATAGATTATAGGGGATTTCTGTATGTTTCTGCACATGCAAACAGTATGCACAAGTTCTGCTTGTTTTTCTTGGCAAGCGTGACAAACCTTAATGTTTTTGTCTAATTCACACGCAATGTCGGCTGAAATGAAAAGCGTGATTTGTGCGAGCTTTGACATGATGACCCCAGGGGTCGGGAGAGGAGCTGATGGAGAAGAGTTCCTGTTTGTCATGCTGAACCAGGCCAGCTGTAGCAAAGCTACCTGTGACGGCACGTCTGGTTGGTCAATTCAAACATCTCGGAGCCTTGTTCCAATAACTTGTGTTGTGTACAGAATGATCTACAGTGCTCTCCTGAATTAAGCAAAATGACTCATCCTTGGGAAATGGGAAGCAGGTTCTTACGGATTTTTTTGTTGTTGTTGTCTGGGCACCGTTACTCTCCACACAAACATGTCTTAGATTAGCGTTTCAAAAAAGCCACCTAGCATCTGGAGGTCAGAGCCTTCCCCGGGTGTCAACGGGACAGAGGGCATCCCTTGAATCATGTCCCCCCTTTCATCAACCCTCTGACAGGCGCAGCCAGAAAATGTCTTTCATGTTTCGGTTAGCGGAGGGAATCTGAAGCAGGAGGCTACTTTTCATGCCTCGTGTGCTGCTGAGAGCCTCGCCAAGAGTTCAGATTTGGTTACAATTGAATTAACGTGAGAAGCAGGCTTTCAGTGGCACTGCAGAAAGCCTATTTATTTACCCAGACCAGATTTGTCTTGTTTTTGTGTGTGCACACTTGCCTCTGATGGTGAATATGTTAGTTTTACATGCAAGTGTATGTGTGTGTGTGGGATTGAGAAAGAGATGCTTATTCTTGGCTGTCTATGTCTTCTCTGGCAGTGTAACCCCTGAAGGCTGCAGAGGTCAATACGATAATGGAGCTGCCGCTACTGGCTCTCCCCTGTGGCCCAGCAGGGTGGGCATGCTCACTGCAGCTCTTTGTGAGTGTGTGTGTGTCTGATTACAGCCATCACTTTCTGTGCGTGCTGTTTTCCCTCTCCAATTTTTAGACACACGCACACCCTAAACTTCCTGTTGTGTTCGAGCCGCTCGCCAAAACACGCTCTCATCCATGTCTGAGATTGCAGACGTTTACACTCCTCTGAACCGCTGCTGGGTTTTCTCCGACAGTTTCCAAGACATGGTGAGCTACTTCGGTATGAAGCCAAAGTCCGGGGAGAAGGAAGTGGCTTCGAGTTACGTCTTCATGCTCTGGTACGAGTTCTGCAATGACTTCAAGAACTCCTGGATCCGACAAAGCAAGAACATCTCCAAGGAGAGGTGAGTTGGATTCTTGCTGTAAGCTCTTATCATGAACTTTCAGTTTAGTTGTCAGGAAGAGTGGGTGTTACAAGATTGTTTAAGATTTTTGAGTATATATACTTATACATTTTTTGTTTGAATAAGGATCTAGGACTTTTGGGATTTAAGCCTTATTACATATTTATTGCCGGCCACCAAAAGCGAAAGGTTTTGTCTGGGTTTGTTCATTTGTCTGTAGCAAAATATCTCATGTGCCGGAGGACGGGTTTTAATGAAACTCTCATAAAGTAAACATTGAATGTACACCTACAACTGATCAACTTTTGGAGTCAACCCCATTCAAGATGACCGCCAGAGTCAACTGACCTTAGGAAACACAAATATCGTTATTACTCAACCAAGTTTACAGATGTTGAGCTGTTGAGAGTCATTGCTAACATATACTTTGAGCTCTAACTGACTGTGAGATTTGTTTTCAAAACTATGCCATTACCTATTGGAGTCAACTGTGTCCATCTGTTAGCAAAATATCTCATGAACCACTGGATGGATTTTAATGAAAATCCAGGAAAATAATCAATGGGTGTACATCTACAACTGATTAACTTTTGGAGTTAGCCCAATTCAAGATGGCCACTCCAGCTAATCAACTTTGACCAACCCGAAAATGGCTATAACTATAATTTCACAGGTATTGAGCTAAAACTTGCTGTGTTAGTAGCTGACAGTAATTCACAACATATACTCCAAGCACTAACAGATCATGCAAGCTACCAGATGAGATTGCACATATTGTTCATTATAAGGTTTGGTCAGAATGGCTACAACTCCATCATTTCTCAAAAGAAGATAATGTTAGTTTGAATCTTTCGCATGAAAGGTGGTGAGTGATATCCATTCCTTTAAGGAATGCTAGGCCTTTAATTTGCACAGTGACAAAATCAGGTGGGGTACTACATTTGCATTTCTTGTCTCAGTTATCTTACATCCTTAAATCCTCTGAACATGATGTCAAATTAGCACAAGGGTGATGTGCAGATGCTGGGTTGTAATTAGAGCTAAGAGGGAGGCCATCAAAGAAGGGAGTAGCTGAGGCCTCGGGTCCAGTTTCTGAAGGATTGGGGCCTGAATTTACGATGTTTCCTCTGACCTGAGGCGTCATGTCGGGCCGAGGGGGAGAGACTGTGGACCCTCCTGGCTGCCGCCTGGCTTTACTGGCAGGCTGACATGGTTCTGTGGCCGTTCAAAGGCTACCCATCAAGAGAGGACTGATGAATGCTGTAATGATGCTGAATGTCCACCTCGAAGGGCACCAGAGCCGCTCAAGTCCAAACAAACTTTCCCACTGTAGTTTTAAGTATCATGCATCTCTTTGTAGCTCTCATCGTGCTCCAAAGATAAATGTGCCCATAAATTTCTTCAATCTCACGCAAGATCCTGCTCGCATTTGTTCTCCCTGAGCGAAGCCCTGCCGTGAATCCTCGTGCTCTTTCTTAATTACGGCCATGTCTCACATTACTCCCAGCTGATTGTGCTTATGTGCAATTAAGTTTATTTTAATTACTGCTTGCACACCCATAAAAATCAAGTGTTTTTTTAACGGCTGCCTCATTATCTCATCAACCTACTGTCTGTCTCAATCTCTGCTCATTTCAGAGGTTTTTACTGACCGCAAACTCCAGACAGGAAATGTTTTGTGTGTGTCTGTGCGTGTGTGTGTGGGGGGGTATCCTTACAGGGGCATCCTTAAATGTCTTACAAACATCTTCACAACTACAACAGGATGAGAAGATTCTCCCTCACATACTTGATTTTTGAGTTTTCAGTCTAACCTTAAATTCTGGAAAAGTAGGTATGTGTACAATGTAAACATTCATTTGGAAATTTTATGAACCCATAATTTATTCACAACAAAACATGGTACAGTTTCTTAGTTTAAACAATTTAAAGGAAAGCAATGATGAATTTAATAAGCCCTGTCCCAAAAAGGTTGGGACACAGCCACATTTCCCTCTATGAAGCGTCCTCTCTTCTTTTAACAACAGTCTGTAAACATCTAGGAACTGAGGAGAGCAGATTCTGGAGCTTTTGGAGGGAAATGTTGTCCCAATCTTGTCTGATGTGGTGTTCTAGCAGTTCAATAAACCTGGGTCTTTCCTGAATTTTACAAGCTAAGAATGACACAATTTCTTAGCTTCAACAATTGATGTGTTTACCATGTTTCATTGTGAATAAAAAGTGGGTTTACATTTTACACCACGTCCCAACATTTTTTAAGTTGGAGTTGTAATTTGAAATAGGTTGGTAATTTGAAACCCTTGTTGCCTGTGTTATTTTTTTCTGTAGGTTGAAGGAAGCTCAGGAAAATATTAAGAAGATTACAGCGGAAAAAAGAGTGGAAACCAAGAAGATTAATGCCAACAGTCTGGTAAGGGCTAATCTATATTTAGCAAAGTTAAGGATTTTCCTAAAAGCTGTTCCATTCCTGTGTCAGCACTGAAATCAATATGTTGTTGCCAACAGAAAGAGAAGCTGCGACAGAAGGAAGCTAGCGTGTCTTCCAGCTGAATCAAATGGCGAGTGACAAAGTAAAAGAAGAAAGCAGGAGAGGCCCTGTCCATCTTGTGTTTACCACCTGCCTCACAATAACACGACAAAACCTCACTGAATTTACTGTTGTGTCTGTTCTACTAACAACTTTTGACATCTCCACCCTCAGCCCCATTTTCTACACTTCCTTGCACCTCCATGTTGAGGATATTTTGCACAACTCCTGCAGTGAAAATACATGGCTGATGCAGCCAAAGTGATGGGAGTCTTAAAGGCCAAAGGTTGACCTCATTCATTCAGCATGGCGTGACCTCCGAGTGTGCAGCTTGGGAAGGTTTTCAGGGTTCAGTGGGATTCTGTGCAGTGCCAGCTGACACTTCCACGAGTTTCCTCCTGAATCTCCAGCAGCTTTTTCTGATTTTCATCAGACATACAGGACATGTTGTAAATGTTCCGATAAAAGTTGTATTTTGTGGTGGTGTTTTAGGAACAGATATTGCTTCCTGGCAGTGTCTGCTGAGAGGAAAATCCCTGTTGACAAAACAAATCTTTCTCTCTCTCAGAGCAGGAAATTAGCAGTTCCCAGTGCCCTTTGCAGTAGCGGATAACTTTCATTCACCACAGCTCATTAAAAACTCTTGCAAAGACGACGCGCTGCGTTATTGGCAGGAACTGTGTGGCTTTTTGAGCAATACCGCGAATGATCAACGCTCCACTTTGATGACTTGTTGAGTGTATAAGCTGTGTGTGAGTATGTAGACGTTTTGGCGTTGTCGTGTGCACCGCAGCAGACTAATCTCTCCTGGGTGACGGCCAGAGAAGAGCAGCAGCTGGAAGCAGGCCTGGCCCAAAGCCTCGGCCTCCTCACACACACAAACTTAAACACCAGAAGAACACAGCATCTTTTAGCCATGCACTCACTGCACCCACTTACCTGAGTTTAAAAAACAAATAGTTGCGCTGTATGTCAGATTGAGTCCAGCACGGTTTTAAGCACTTTCCCGCTTGCAGTAGCTGTAGCACGCTGTAAACCACAGTCTCTGTAATGCTAATTGCGTGTTTTTTTTTCAGCTGTTCTGCAAGTTCTGCACCTTTTTTTATTTATATGCAAAAAGATAGGTTCTTTGCTTTATGGTGTAAAAATTTGTGCAGTAAAAGTAAAAATTTAAGCGCTCATCATAAAATCTTAGATTTGTTTTATTTTTATGACGGTGTATTAAACTTGTGCATTTCGTAACTGCTTCTGTGTCACTGGAGAAAAGTCTATTTATGTAACAAAATAATAATTTTATGATTAAAACATCAACATTCTTTTTTTTATTTCTTTCTGAGTTAATTGATTGATAAGCTGCTTAATAGTTTATTCAGATAAAAATATATTTTCACATGGATGGTTACTTGTATATGTTGTGCATATTTGCAGTGAAAATTAAGTACTTGAGTAAGAGAATTGGTTTTTCTGCCTAGTTTTGTAGTGATGAGGGTTGTGTTTTGGGAAATGAGAACATTTAAGATTGCTATCTGAAGCTAAGTGAGCTGTAATACCTCAGACAGACGTCCACCAGAAGATTATACATAAAACTGCATTTTGAAGTTTTTTTTACCCTTCCTTAACTTCCACAGGTGCCCTTTATTTTCGAGTAAAACGACAGCTTTCGTTTCCTTCACAGGGGTCAAAAATATTAGAATAATCTGATACTGACTGAGGCTGTTCTTGTGTGTATGTCAGGTAATCTTCAGCAGGAGTCATGAAGGGACTCTGCGATTTTATGGAATTGTTTTAAATTTCAAGAATGAACTACTGAAAGCCAAGCAGGCTGTTTGGATAGAGACTTGCATATTCAAAAGTATGTATTAAACCACTTCCTCTGAGTTTTCTGCTGTCTACACTTCTATTTGGCCTGCAACGTGTAAATCTGATATTTATATTTAAATGGGGAGTCGCCAGAAGGGTTTAATCATCCATAAAGCTGCTGGGCGGTTAAAAAGATTGCAAGTCGGAATAAAGTTTGACAGTAGAGCCTTGTTTTCTGTCATTTAAACCTGTTCCTTGAAATCTAAAATAAATAATTTGATTTTAACTCAAGGAATTTGTCTCTTTTTTAAACAGAATGAAATTTTAGAGGAAGAACAAATTAATCAAGCTGATTTTTAAACCTACCACAGACATATAATGACTTCATTTTGACATTTAGGATTTTTTATATTGATGAAAATTTAAGTTGTTGCTAATACCTACACATTATTTTTAGACCAACACAAAAACTGATGAAAATATGTCTCATAAACATACATTTCTATACTATGTGCACATTAATCTGTGAGAATAAAAAATCTATCACAGTTTAATATGTAATCCTTACTTTGGGGTTGATTTTTTTAGGCTTCAGTGTCTTGGATGAGGGTTTCTCATAGATGAATAGTTTAATACATTTAAAACATGAGTTACAGGAGATTTGTTGATATCACAGCATCAGTTTATTGAGTTTTCATGGATAATTTAATCAAAAGAATAAACAAATTGATTAAATCAAATATTGGCTTTACATTTAAAAGTATTTAGTCTTGATTCTAAACCAGGGGTGTCCAAAGTCGGTCCTCGAGGGCCGGCATCCTGCACGTTTTAGTTCTCTCCCTAGTGGTTGTAACAACCTCCTCAGCAAGTCAGTGTTCTGCTTAGGCCTTCTAATGAGCCATCATTTGATCCAGGTGTGTAAAACCAGGGAGAAAACTAAAACATGCAGGATGCCGGCCCTCGAGGACCGACTTTGGACACCCCTGTAAACCAACACTGTACATCGTCCATATAAACAGGATTGTTTCTATATATTTTTTTAATTATTTTTTTGTCTTTAAAGGCTACTGAATAGATTCCAACTTATATAAAAATAATAATAAAACAAAAAAGGTATACCAATAGACTTCGAAATTCACAGAAATCAATTAGGTTGAAAGATTCTTGAAAAATCGAACTAAAAATCACATTTTCATTTACAAATATTCATTCGTCAAAAAATTCCACACAGTGGAAACATCCAGTTCTACAAAAAAACTCATGCGTAAAATGCGGGATCGGATGAAAACAAGAGTGTCTGGAGCAGTGAGTCCTTAAATAAAACCTTTTGCAGTCCTGTTTCTTTCTTTTTTTTTTTTTTTTGCTTCTGTTGCTGAGGTGAGGAAGCCGTGCGTAAAATGTGCCCGTTTTTAAAAGTCGGACTTTCCGTGCAGGGTGATTAAATCTATAGTGATGCTGCTCATGGCCAGTTTTTGTTCACACCATGTGCAAGAGGAGAGATTTAGCACATCTCCAGATGGAGACAGACACAATCTCTACTAACAATCCCGTCCTGGAAGAATGAGAGGTTGGGGAAAAAAAAAAAAAAACACCGGATCATAAGCGCGTGTTCAGTCCAGGTCTATGGAAATGCAGCGGCACTGTTTGACGCGCTGGATGCGTTTCTTCTTGGTGGGGGGCTGCTGGTCCGGACAGTTCAAGGTAAAAGTCATGGTGGTGAAACGCTTGGGCTTGCAGAAGGAGCAGGACTGGAAGGCGCCCTCCTCCCTGCGGATGTGCCTGGGGATGTAGAAGGAGTTGCACTGTCCGTAACAGAAGCGGTTGATGACGGTGCGGCTGACGCAGCCCTCCTCGTGGATCGTCTGTTTGAGAGGCTGCGTTTTGCACCAGTCCCGTTTCAAATACTGCCGCTCCGTCACATGCAGGGCTTCCTGGCTGGACTCCAGCACCTCGTCGGCCGGCGAGGACGAACCGGGCCTCTGTCGGGACCCAGAGCCCGCCTGCGGAGGCTGCGGTTGCTGCTCCGATTCGTTTGGGTTGTTTTTGTCAGGATGAGGAATGGCCCCTTGTGAGGCTCGGTTTCTTTTTGAGGCCGCGGGAGAGGACAGCAGCCCAATGATGAAAACCATACCGCAGAAAATACGCCTCGAGATGGCCATCCTTGGGGGTGGAAAAGAGATGACAAAAAGAATTAATCACCCGTACCTTTAAACTCTGGAAGAGTTACGCACAGCTGTCGGGGCTTTTACGCAGCGTAAAAACGCACGGATGGAACATTTTTTCTGTCTTTCTTAGAAACTAAAGTGTTTTGTTTGAATTGTTTACATAAATGATCAAGGCATGCTGTAACCAAACTGAAAGTATAAACTGGTATAGTAGAGTGCCCACACCTGGCGCGGCACCTATCAGCGACAAACCAGACCTCTTCATGTTTAAATGTCAGAGCTGGGAGATGAGAACGATACCTGTGTGAGTCTCCGATGCTCCAAAGAGGGATGGTGAGATCCTGTCAGTCCTTCCTACAGCAGCCGACTGCACTCTGGTGGGACTGTGGATGGGTGGGAGACAAGGCGCTCCATACGCAGGGGCCAAGGGGGGGTTTAATACAAATTGCTCCAGCGCCGGACTGTCTCCCTTTTAAATGTCTGCCAGCTGAGATGTGCACAACAGTTATTGGCTAAGCACGATGTGGAGAAAATGAAGACAATCCGCCCCCTCAACACTTCCCTGAACCCGCTGCGAGAAAACAGAACAAGCGAGGCGCACCGAGGACGGGCAGGGGGAGGAAGAGGAGGAGAGACTGGGCTGAGGGAGAACGGCTTGGAGGTTTATTGAAATCAAAGTGAAAGTTATTTGCTTTTGGCCATAAAAATCAAAAAGGGGACAAAGTTGATCATGAGAAGACATCAAATTCAAACTTCATAAAAATCACCTTCTTTGAATCACTCAAAATGATTTCAATATTCTTACATTTTAGGTTAGATGTTGGTGTTAATATCAGTTTTTAATTGATTGTTAATTAAATTTCTATTTAACAAAAACTCAAAGCCAATTAAGGTTGGGTTGCCACATTGTGATTGGTGTGTAACACCAATACTGAGTAATGGGACCAGTTTTATCAATATTAATCTGAAGAAACTAATTTTGGATTTGGGCTTTTTATAAAGAATACCAGTCCATTTTTAAATAAGTTAGACTACCACCAAATGGATAATTTAAATATAATTATTTTACAACCTGGCAACCAAAGCAGCTTCTTCATGGCTTTAAATAGCAGCAGTACTAGTCAGTGAAATTAAATAAAAGCTGTCTTAAAGGGGGTTTTCACAAGAGACCATCTCTTATAATAAAACTCCTGTTTACACCCCATCGATCCAAACTAAATCGTGAGTGTCCTCCCATCACTGCAGGAACAGAAAATCCTGACAGGAAACCCTATTCAGAGTTCAGTCTGTCCTGTAAAAAGCAGGTTTCTGTTAGAAAATGTGAAGAATAAATCTTACCAGATACCAGATTCAAACATACACAGTCAATAATGTTAAAAAGCACTTTATTTTCTACTGTTTGGCTCAGATTGCTGATGTTACAAACAAGAGAGAAAACAGTATTTGTTTTATAAAGCAATTTCTGAAAACAAGTCAAATCTTGCACAAGGATTTTGTTCACTGCAGACTGCAAAAAGTTTCTTAACAAATAAAACTACTATTAAATTATGTTAGGATCAAGAAGCAACAAGCAAGTCTTGACAGTCTTTGCTCAGCTTCAGGCTGACAGGATGAAACCCTGACTCTTGTTACAGGATGAACTGGGACCTAAATAAATTATCATTGCACAGATGTGTGAGAAGTAAATGTAGGACGCCCCCTTGTGGCTCCACCAAGACTGATCACATCTCAGAAAATTTAACCAACAAAATCCTTAACTGTGTTTTAATCTGTCTGAAGCGATTCAAAAGGGCGAAGCATTTTACAGGCTGACAGTTGGGAAATAAACGGGCAACAAAGACAAATGAACTAATCAAAACTGGTTTTTATACCCTCCAAAAATTAGAAAAAAAAAAGAAATCAAGAGGGATTAATTTTTTCGTCTTCCAGTTTATGAGATAGGGTGGTAAAAAAATATTCTGTAACATTCTTAAAAAGAAAAATAGTTTCAATAATTTCTTTAGTAATTTTCCCCAAACATATACCTCATAATTAGCTGTAAACTGCATAAATAAATGCAAAGCACTCCATTAAAACATTTCAAGTCATGCCAACAATCACATTATATATAATTTAGCCTGGATTACTGTGATCTAAAAATTACCTAACATAGTGAAACCTGTAGGCTGACGAGCCATTCTTTCACATGGCTTCTGAACATCTCCCAATAAGATCCTTTAAGACCTTTACTGTAGCTAAAAAATAAATTATTGCAATAAAAATATGCATGCCGGAATGTTTAATGTCATTTAACAGAAAAAGACCCACATAGCAAGAGAAAAAAAAAATAGGGGGGCGGGGGGACACCCGTCTATAAATCAACAGGTTTTGTAGCCGACAGCAGTCGTCCTGTGTTTAAGGGATTTCTGGGAGAACCTCTGTAATGGTTCGTGTCCTTCTCTGCAACCTGCTGCACAGGATTCTTCTGGGTTCTTGATGAATCCGAGGCAGAGCGCTCTACTTTAACCTTTGGTTGGACCTTGTTGGTCATGTCGCCCAAGGCGCAGGATGTGGGTTTTCGAAGCAGGGTGTTTGACCTTTTCGGTGGCACAGGAGGAGGTTTCTTTAAAACGAGCGTGCTGCTGGCCACTCTCGCTTGTTGCTGCCCCGGGTGAGGTTGGAGCTTCGAGTGAGGCGAGAGGCCGCTCTCTAGACTCAAAGACTTCGTCACGTTTAGAGAGAATCTCCGACTATCCCCTGAGAGAGAGTTGATCCGGCGGACAGTCTGTCGAACAGGGGTGCGGTGGAACTTCAGCGGAGACCGGATCTGTTTGCTTTTTGAGCCCGTGGGAGAATAAAGGGTGAGCTTGTTGAAGTGTTGAATGTGTTCTGCCACCCGACGCTTTTCAGTCTCCTGCCCAGTCGGTGACGAGGCTGGTTGGTTTGGAACTTTGGCACCAATCTCTTTGGCAAACCTCTCGTGTAATTTGCTGCCTACAGTCCCAGTTTTATTTGGTACAACAGGCTCTTCTTGGAGCAGCTTGTACGGAGTTGATGAGGAGACGCTCAGTGTGAAATGAGCAGGACTCTGCACATCTAGAGCATCAATAAACCTGCTGCAGTTTATCTGCTCTGCCATTCTCTCAGCTGGTCCTATCAACAAGTTGTCATGGCTACCGAAGGAAGCAGATTTTACTTTATTTACTGGACTACAGTAAGCACTAGACTCAAAGACTGTGCTGTCAATATGCAAAGGAGTGAGCACAGCAATTTCAGCTTGACTGAAATGAATGTTCTGTTCATTTCCCAGAAGGCTGTGCTGAGCTTGGAAGCTGGGGGTCTCAGTGTCCACAGACAAGGGTTTGACTGCAGGAGTCCCAGGCGGAGTAACAGGGACACTTTCTGATGGTTTCATCCTGTAGTCTCCTGTGGCGCTGCAGGAGTTCTTTATCCCAGGCCCCAGCTCTGTGGCGTCCTTCTGGGTTTTCAGTAGTACTGGATCGGTTTCTCTCTGAGTTTCAGCGCTCTCGAGGCTCTCTGCGCTGGAAGCACAACACAGCTTCATGGGCAGGATGCTTCCTGGTGAAGGCTTAGCTATAACGATGGCAGGCTCAGACATGCAGCTACTCTTGAGATGCATGTTCATGGGGGAATCTGTGAAAGACCCCCCGCTAAAAGCCTGGGCTCCGAGAGGGGTGTCCTCGATCCACGAGGCCCGATGGGTCCTTGAGTCATATTGGGGTGTCAGCAAGTTGTCTTCTGACTTGCTAATGTACTTGGAGCCTAAAACAACAAGCGCAGCATGAGCAGAAATTTTAACTCAACGGATAACATTAGCAAGAACGTAACAATAATTCTCTGGTACTTACTCTTGGATTCTGCATTTCTGGGCAGCACAAACGGACTGAACTTGGTCTCTTCAGTGAAAAGAAAACTTGTGGTGCTTTCCTGGGCGGCAAGTCGCCAGCCAATGGACTCAGAACCCTTCATCAGCAGCAGGAAAGAAGAAATGAAAGATGAAAGAACCTTTGAGAAGGACTAAGCTTGAGAGTAGTATTTTGTTAAAAAGGGCCCAACAGAAATAACCCATGATAACTATTACCAGGTTAATAGCATACATTTGGGGTTAGTTCTTCAGAGGTGATAGAAATCACTCAGAAGAAACAAGATAACTGAACTGTTTTGATAAACTTTTATTATGTATATTTTAATATAATATACATGTAACTTTGAGGTAATAAAATCATGCATCTTAAGCAGCTCACATAATGTACCCACAGACATTTCACCAAATGCATTTTGTGTAAATATACTAGAAACCAACATACTTTCACCCAAGTGCTTAATATGGTACCTGACTGAGAACTAAATACAGGAAACATTTAAGGGTTTTGGTACCAGAAAAAAGAACAAACAAAGTTCATTTACAAAGTCTTAAAAGGTGCAACAAGGATAATCTTTGAAAACCCTGCAGAAATATTTAATGACTGTAAGTAAACTTAGGAGGTTTTTACATATAACCACCAAGATGTAAGAAAAAATGAACAGATCATTCAGTTCACATGATTTTTTTTTGTTGCAGTTGCTGTTCACACACACACTAAACAGCTAGAAATGTGAGGTATACGGTGCTGGAAACGGTCTCACACAGGAGGCAGGAAGTGATGCAAAAAGCTGCAAAGTGAATGAACATTTGCATTTCATCCCTCTGAATCCTCATGGGAACATTTCAGGACTGCAGTGCATGTGTGAAAGCATCTTCCACAACAAAAAAGTGCTACTGTGCACACCATTTACTGCTGCATTACACTGAGCGTGTAAACAGATCTGATTGTAATACAGATTGATTGTAATGCTCCGTGTGAATATTTCACTTCATCTTTCGCAGTCTGTCAGTGAACTACATTAGTGGTAAGTTTTAACGGGGTACTGCACTTACAGCGTCTTTGCTGCTCTTTCCCAAGCTAAAACGCTTGCGTAGAGACTTGCGTGGATCGTCTTTTTTGCCGACTTTAGGTGAAAAGCAGCCAGCTTTTCCAGATTCCACTCTGAACGGGACAAAAAATTCAAACAACTGTCAGCAAAATAAGCCAAGAGAAAGTGATCATATCAACCACTATCCGAGAGAAACATAATACAGAAAAACATTTTTTTTTAAACACACAAGGAGCACTCATAGATGATGCCCTTAGATCACTAAAATCGTTAACAGCATTATGTAAACATGTTTTGTTCCAAATACAACCGTATATATTTGCAATCCAGCAACAGTATAAGTTTGCTTTCACATGCCAAAATGGACAAAACAGATTTTTTTTTTACCTGGTAACATGTCTGTTGCTAAATCGTTTGCTCTTCCTCCTAGAAGACGTAGTGGGTTGCTTTTTAGATCTTCCTGCAGATGACAAGGTGTTTGGGGAGGAATCCAAGACTCCCGACAAACTGTAGGCTGGAATATACACAAAACATGTGGCATTAACTACAAGCTTTACTGATAGACCAAGAGTTGATCGATCATTCATCAATACCTGAACCAGGAGTGGTGGAGCCACTGAACAAGGGATTGGGAAGTAAGTCAATCCCAAGGCTCTTTTTAATAGATCTACGTTTCTTGTTCGAAAATCCAAAAGATTGGCGAGATTCAAAAGGAAGCTTTCGCTTGGAGGATGGAGTCACAATCACAGAAGTTGCAGAAGAAAAGACTGGGAAAAAAAAAAATCATAAAAGAGTGAGGAAAATGATTTTTTTCCCCCCGATATGTCAAATTTGTTCTCCCAAAACTTATTTTGAACCAAAGCACAGAAAAATAGCAAAAATGATATTTCGGGATGCCGATTCATGCAAAAATAGGCACAAAGGCAAACAAGACAGGCAGCAATTCATCTTTCAGAAGCTAGCAATTAATTATAAAAGCAAATCTGAATAAGGTTTTTGCATTAAAACATCAGACTTAAGTCAAGTGAGAAAAAAAAGAAAGGCTGTCATCTCATGCGCACAGGAGATAGATTACTTCAGCATCTTCAAGCTTTATGATGCAAATCTCATCTCATGTGACCACAGTACGTACCAAGACCCTCTACCTGGGTGCCTTTTGTGGGCGTTCTATTAGTTTTTATCTTATTCAGTGCACCACTGACCATATCTGAAATACGAAACAAACCCAGCTAAATAAGCAGTTTTTACTGACTAGAGCAGTTTCAACTTAACAGAAGTCATTTATGATCACAGTATAGTGCTTCATTTTACTTGTGTTTGCTTTGTCTACTCAGTTCAATGACTGATTAAAGCATTCATCATGTCTGATTAAGGCCTTACGTCCAAAGCTGCGCACACTTTTCCTTTTCATGCCAGAGTTTAACTCCCCCTCTTCATCCTCCCCGTGAGCGGGAGACAGACCACCAGCCTCACAGCCCATCATGGCAGGAACTTTCTCCTGAAGAAACTGCGGTAACACACCTGTAACACACAAGCACAACTTTGTTAACACTACCAAGCAGCAGTGTAAAGTGGCACAGAGAGGAGTTGCAAATAAAACGCCTAGTCGTACCAAAGTTGTGAGCATTCTCTATGAAGCAGTGCACCACGGCCGCCTGTAGTTTGAGGCGTTTCTCCGTGTTGGCATTCATCTTTTCTGTACCGTCTCCAGAGTGAAGGAGGTTGGGAGCCATAATTACAGACAAATTACTGCTGTCCATTCTATTTTCTGCGCTCCTGAGATTAGGCAAGAAAAAGGATAAAACAATCATCATAAATATGATCAATGTTAGTAAATTATTTAGTGATGCATAATAAAACTGTCCAAACACAAGTAGGTACAATACCTTTGAGATACACTGTGAAGAAAGTCAAAAAAGTAGCGCAGGACAGAAATGTTTCTGTCTGGTAAGACGCAAGACAGCAGCAGGGTGGCAGAGGTCCTGTTCTCCGCAGTGGGGAGCTGCTGGGCCTTGAAAAAGGCATCCTGCAGCTCCGTGGGAAGGACCGGTTCTGGAAGCTCCCTGAAGAACTGCTTTAGTAGACCCGCAACATCGCAGGGAGGAGCGGTGGACAGGCACTCCTCTCCTGCATCAAGTTTAGCCTGAACAGACAAAAAAAAAAAAAAAACACAGCTTTGTAGTAGACAGTTCCCACTGAGCTTGAGGGTCTCTCAGTGACAGCAAGATCTCTGTCACCCATCACTCACCCTGAGTGCCTTCAGGCGGACAACAGAGCCGGATTTTCTGAACAGGCCCTCTGTGTCGACATGTGCGAGCAGATGCACACATGAATCAAACAGAAATCTAAGAGCACAGGGACAAATCATTATAAAATTATAAAATCATATATAAAAGGGGACATGATACATCTCATTAGCTGGAATCTCAAGCAAAAATAACCAAATAAATGCTTCAACTTACCTCGGCACTCTTCCCCATTCCATATAGCAGAACGGTAAGCTGTCCAAGGGTACACCAAAAACTCTTGTCTATGTGAAAAAAAAATTGTTTAGGCTTGGATTTAAAAAAAGGAAGTTAGACAAGATGGAAAAAAAACCTGTAATAACCCATATGTGCAAAGATACTTTTTTTTTTATTCACCAATGTAAAATAATGATTGTTTTGTTTTTATTCTTGGTAATTTAATTATTTTTAACATGACTAAAATTTAACCGCTGTAGCTTTTAGGTAATCTTTGTGTGCTTTGATGACCAAACAACCTAATGCATAAAAGCAGAGTTGCGTTGCGTTTGAATTTCCTTAACCTTTTACTTCATTATTTCGTCACAAGTTTGTGTCCGTTGTTTTTCCCTCTCAGTCTGCATTTTAGGGCGTTTTCATTATGCAGAAGTTCAGCATTTATTGCAAAAGTAACTGTTGCAACAAAACTAAAGAACCAGTCACAGAGACGGGTCATTTGCTTGTTCTACTCACTAAATGACACCTTTCTGAATAAAATGCTTTGTTTTAAAAATCCCAAACAAAACATAATTAGGATTTATGGTGTTGCTATTGGATTTGTTTCTTGTTTGGTGAACTACTCCCAGTTGCAGTGACTGATGGGTAACAACAGTCTGCAAAACAATGGGTTTCTTCAGTGGGGGTTGCTGTGAGCAATATGCTAATTTGATGTCAAACAATAGCATGCTTATGGAATTTGAATGATCTTAACTTGTTTATTTCTAGTCTAATGTTACTATAATAGGAAAAACGCAAAGCAGAAAAAGGTATAAGGCAAAGAAATGTCGCTGAACACTTATAAATGACTTTGTTTTAAACTCACCGAGTTGCCGACTGTTGTTGTCTTGCAGCTGGCTGTTTTGCTTTTGTTCCAGCTCTTAATCTTTATTCCATAAGCTGAGCGAAGGTGCTGCACGGCCACTAAACGCATCACATTGCTCTCCATGACTTTCATTTCTCAGATGTGCTTTTTTACAAAGCGCACTCCAACTTTCTCTAGCACTTGTGTTCACGCTCTCTCTTCTGTTGCTGCTGCGACCGATACAAAACTAGCCACATCCGCAACAGTTTGAGCCCAGCCCTGAACTTAATCGCTTTCCCCAAGCTTTTTAAATCATCCTCACGTGAAAACTAACTACTCACGGGGCAATTAAACGCTACAACGTCTAACAACTCGACTTTTAGAGGAAAATGAACGTCAAAGTCCCAATGAGCTGGTATGTTACATTGTAAAGAGGGGATCTAACTAAGTTGGCTAGCTTCATCCATAAGTTGCAGTTAGCAAGCTAGGTTAGCAAGTCGCATTAGTTTGTAAAACAGGTCCCACCCGAAATAACTCGTTACCGCAGGACCTGAAATTTCTGCTTATCTTCTCTCAGTCGGTAAACTATACAAATCGTACCGATTTAAATCTCTTTTATAGCTAACTGCGTTGTGGTTCGCTCCTCCAGTCAGTTGCCCAAGCCGTCTGTTTCCGGAGTATATTCAAACAGCGGCGCTCCCTACGCACTGAGCTGTGATTGGTTAAAACTTGAACTGGCTTCCTCGAGGTATGTGTTTGTTTTAATATTCAGCGTCTGTCGGTATGGGCGGTGCACAGGGGAAAAACATTCAAGTGGACACGTCATCTCAACCGGTTGAGACTGTAGTTTAAACAAGTCACACTTTTTATATGGAAAATATCTGGCGTTATGGAGCCAATAATGCTTCCTTTGTTTACATCAGCCGTTTTAAGACATCTTAAAGTAAGACCACACGAGAAGGCTAAAACAAATTTAAGATCGAAACTCACACACAAGTTTAAATGTCAATTAGAATATCCGGTATTTATATTTTAATTCAAAAGCAAATTCAGTCATCAGAAATTGGGAAAAAATTAATTTGCAACAATGTAAATAGAAACATTACTCATATACTTTGGATATCTATAAAGAAATTGTAGATATTTCATTTTGACATAAATCAGATAAATGTTTCAAGAAATCTTTGATTTCTTAAACTTAGTTTTTCTTTAGACTTTTTAAATTGTAGAGACCTTGAAATAAATTTGTTTTTACAAATAAGAATGTTATATTAGATACCTTTTCAAAGAACTGGTAACAATAACTTCAGACACTGGTCACTGTAAAATGTAGCTTTGTAAAGTAATATAATAAATTCCCCCCTTAACTGGTCATGTTTCACATTTTCAATAAACAGTCCATGAAGTACTCTCACAAAGGCTTATCTTTATTACAACAGAACAGAGACATGTATATACAAGCGTTAAAGATGTACAAATACGTGGATGCAAAGAGGTGGATATGTGTTTAGAAGCATTTCCTGTGGACAATAGAGGGTCCAGCTTCATCGTACTCCTGTTTGCTGATCCACATCTGCTGGAAAGTGGACAAGGAAGCCAGGATGGAACCACCAATCCAGACAGAGTACTTCCTCTCAGGTGGAGCAATGATCTACAAAGGGAATACATAACCTTCAGTTAATTAGGTGTTTTTCGTTTTATCGGTGTGCGGTTACATAAAGACTTTGCCATCCACTCACCTTGATCTTCATGGTGCTCGGAGCCAGGGCTGTGATCTCCTTCTGCATACGGTCAGCAATACCGGGATACATTGTGGTACCACCAGACAGCACGTTGTTGGCATACAGGTCCTTACGGATGTCAATGTCACATTTCATGATGCTGTTGTACGCTGTCTCATGGATGCCAGCGGACTCCATACCTGAGGAAAAACAAGCAAAAATTGTACGTTTTTATCCAAAATTCTTGTATGAAATAATCAAAATTTTAACAAACATAATAAATATACATGTGTATGCTGAACTCACCAATGAAAGAAGGCTGGAAAAGAGTCTCTGGACAACGGAAACGCTCATTACCGATGGTGATAACCTGACCATCAGGCAGCTCATAGCTCTTTTCCAGGGAGGAAGAGGAGGCAGCGGTGGCCATCTCATTCTCAAAGTCAAGAGCCACATAGCACAGCTTCTCCTTGATGTCACGCACAATCTCACGCTCAGCTGAGAAAAAGAAGGTTTGAGTACTGAGGGAAAACACACCTAAACATCTAACAAATGAATCAAACAAATTATGGTATCATCCTACCAGTTGTGACAAAGGAATAACCACGCTCAGTCAGGATCTTCATCAAGTAGTCAGTCAGGTCACGACCAGCCAGATCGAGACGCATGATAGCATGGGGAAGAGCGTAACCCTCATAGATGGGGACATTGTGGGTCACACCATCACCGGAGTCCAGCACAATACCTTGAACAAGTAGAAAAGAGTTGGGGTTTATTGAAGCATGCAAAGTTAAAAAAGTGAAGAAGTTAATTTTAGACAATTTTAATCAAGTATGATAAAAGAAAAAAAAATGAAAAGATTACTGACCAGTTGTACGACCAGATGCATACAAGGACAGAACTGCCTGGATGGCCACATACATGGCAGGAACGTTGAAAGTCTCAAACATGATCTGAAGAAAAGAAGCAAAGATTGGTAAAAATAGGAAAATGTCTCAGTTGGAGTATTGATATCATAAAAATAGGAAGATAATCTAAATACCTGAGTCATCTTCTCCCTGTTGGCTTTGGGGTTCAGGGGGGCCTCAGTGAGCAGGGTGGGGTGCTCCTCAGGGGCCACACGCAGCTCATTGTAAAAAGTGTGGTGCCAGATCTGATAGAGGGAGAGAAAAAAAAACAGCTGCTGTCAGCTCGGGAACAACTGCTAGCTGGATTAACAACAGCCAGGTTTTGAGACCAAAGCTGACAATCTAAAAATACCGGCTTTGTTTTCTGACAGCTGGTTAAGTTGTAAATTCAAAAGAATGCAGAAGGGCAGCTGTCAAAAAAGCTCTGAATAAGCCTTCTTGCTAACACACACCTTCTCCATATCATCCCAGTTGGTGATGATGCCATGCTCAATTGGGTACTTCAGAGTCAGAATACCCCTTTTGCTCTGGGCCTCGTCACCGACGTAGCTGTCTTTCTGACCCATACCCACCATCACACCCTGAAGAAGGAAACAAAACAGAAACAATATATAAAATACCCTTATTTTTAATTACTCATACCAAGAATGATTTTTTCTTAATGACAATGGTGTTTTCTCTGGAGTGTACCTGGTGGCGGGGCCTTCCAACAATGGACGGGAAGACAGCACGGGGAGCATCGTCCCCAGCGAATCCGGCCTTGACCAAGCCAGAGCCGTTGTCGCACACAAGGGCGGTAGTCTCATCATCATCACACATGATTAGGCTTTTTTTCTGGTGGTCTAGAATTTGAGCACAGAGATTGGAAACATAAGGAAACAAGAGTTAATGCTTATGATTTGAGCTTTTAGTGTTGTGAAAACCTGCTGTACTTAGTTAGACTTTCTTTTCTTGAGAGGCAAAAAATGTAAAGATAAGAGTTTTCTGTGAATTCACTATAATGTATAATGCTGTAAAGACCTATCAAGAATATTATAGTATTATCACTGCAAACACAAAGATGTAAGTTAGAGTGCTAATTAAAATGTTTTCTTGACATTGGACTCAGCCACTGATATCTTATCTCCACAGCCATGATTGTTCCAGAGAGCAGCCTAGGAAGCACCAAAAACGAAGCATAACATAAGATCTGAAATCTATTTTAAGTTCAGCACCCACTACACTAATCAGAGTTAAACAAGTGACACAGCTATTTCAGTGACTCCAGTTATTTCTGATCAGAGGTGCCAGGCCAGCAGCCATCTATCTGTACTATGATACTTTTATTTTACTACTTTGCAACATGACCTGTCTGCCTAATAACTTCATTCACTGTTCTCTTAGTAAACTTGCACATTACCTTCTTACATTGTGTGCTCTACTCTAAGTCATGTTACAAGATGTCAGATTTTTATGTTTTCTGTGGAAAATTTCCTTAAGTTTATTTATCACAAGAAACATAATCTTAGTGTTCATTTCAGCATTACTTTGTAACTGAGCCATCACAAACAGCAACTCCAGCTTTAAATCTACCTACAATATAATCCTAACGCTTCTTTCATTCATCAGTTAATTATAAACTATAGCATTTTATTCTTACAAAGCAAAGAGATGCATCAGGGTACTCACCAAGGTGTACTGGTACAGGATGCTTCCACTGGGACGAAGGCTCACAGTAAACAGAGCCCCTTAAATAGACCCCATGCAGGACTCAGAGATCAGGGGTGGGGTTGAGGCTCCAGACAAGTCCATATAAGTGCTTCCAGTGTAAACCAGCAGTTCCTATGCATAATGTCTTTACATACTTGGATGGGTGTTCCTCTCTCTGCAATGATTAAACAAACTGAATAACAAAGTAGAAATGTTGCAGTTAATTGTTCTTTGAAAATGATCCTACAGTAAAGCAACTTCATGCTTTGCTACAACCTATGTTTATATTTGCTCTTAAATAATTCAATATATCATTATCATAAGCATGTTTTAAGTGCTGTAATAACTACAATGACTGACATGACTCTGCATCAGGCAGGAAGGCTTATGTCATAACCATTAGAGGTTTTACATTACCCACAGATACCTAGAAGGCCCACCAAGTTGACCCAGTAAAAGCAGAGTCACTGGTGTCTTGTTAAGGGCATGAGAACTTTGTATGTGTCTGTAAATCATCCTGCTGGTATGTGCGCTGAACCTCCTCAATGTGTGGAACAGCTGATGGTGACACCATCTGGGCTCTGTGTCTTATCTGGCTGTCTGAGTGGCTCGCCTGTGTTGGTGCTTCACGCTGATTGGCTCACCCATCTCCTTGTAGGGTTAATGGACGCACCAGAGTCATATATGAGCAGGCACTGGAGTTCCCCACGCAAGTTTGAAAAGAGGAGCTCCATATTTGTGTGAACCACGACTTGCAAGACATTTTTTCCTGTCATGGACTGTGCCTTATGGGGTAGTGTTGTTATCCCTGCGGGAATTATGCACATATTTAAGGTGTTTGAACACATTTGTTCCTAACAAAGGTGCCTGAATATGGTTCTTCTATTTTGAATGATGAAAATATTTTAAGGCAAGCCAGCTAGTAAGAAAGTGAAGCATTTAAAATGTGAGATTAAATGAGATCTGAAGAGGTGTAAAAGCCCTCTTTTGCACCACAGTGCCAGACTCATATCCACTGGTGTATAGCTGCATCTCTGCAGATAGAAGCTGGATGCAGTATGTCACGGTTATTTGCAGACCTTTAATAAACTGATTTGATACAGTTTGACACATAAACAGGCATGTGATTATAGTCTTAATCACAAAGTATATTTATTGTCTTAAGTTTTGGGGCTTAAACTCTTATGCTTCCTAAATTTATTAAACTGGTTTAGGAAAAATACATTAATTTGAGTTTATTATTTACCACAGTGAAGATGCTACAATTAAATCAAAAAGGGTATACCAAAAAGCAAATAATGACTAATGTGAGCATAGGTGTTTTATGAGTGAATAAGACTTAAATAAAAACCCAGCTACTTTATCACTTAGCATAAAAGTTAAATATGTTCTGCTTATTGTGGTTAAACATATTATGAGGCGCTCAGTCAGTTCAGTTTTGAACGTGTACAGAAAAAATTCGGAGACAAGCTTTCTCTCAAAATAGTCACAGAATCGTCTGATCTAATAAAGCTTGTCTTTTTTATTGTTTTTGAGAGATGAATGTGCAAGGGAGATTTTTTTCATCAAATAAACTATTGTATGACTGGGCGCAATTTTAGAGTTTGTATATTAATGAATTACAGCTTTCACATAAATGTAGTGGCCTAAAGCACAACTAAAAGATGATGTGATGTTTCAGGAATGTTTAGCCATTGTTTATCACTTATCACTTTTGTGTAACTAGAAGTCCTCTCATTTTGCCCTTTTTCAAAATCACTTATCTTTTGCCTTTTTGCTGAACTGACACAGATCAAGAAGTTATTTCTTTTGTCCACGCATTTAAACTGAGTTTTCCTTCCTTTTGTCGCTTGAATAAAATGCCTAATTGTAGTCACAGGGTGCACCAGCAGGAGGATTTACCGCCCTCTAGAGGCTATTATTGGGAACGCAACGTGATGACGTTTCATCTGCGACACGCGTCTCTCAACGGTCATGCGCAGTTTGCAGCGTTGTTGTGGTCGCTTGTTGAAAGAGTTGCAAACTACAGATTACGGTGTAACCCCGCTTCATATCGGTGGTTTATGAGTTTGTTTCCGTAAAATTTGGGTATTAGCGGGAGTCGGAGGTGTGCAGGTGTATCAGTAGCGGAGCAGCGTGCTGAGCGGCTCCTCTTCCTCTTTCTTTCTGTCGGAGTGAGACAGGACGGGTGGGNGGGGGGGACTGCCATGTAGCTCTGAGGCAGAAGAATGAGCAGTCAGCACGCTTCAACAGATGGTACTGATGACTACACACTCCAGCAGGAAAATGAACTAGAAGCCCTCGCTTCCATCTTTGGAGATGACTTCCAGGATCTGAGGAACAACGACCCCTGGAAGGTAAACACGTCGCCTTTTATAGTGAGGAAGATGATAGCTAAAAAAGTTGCTTCTGTACACGCTTGATACAGTAATATGCCCAGCAGGCATCAGCGACTCATCTGGAATTTGATTTTCAGGTTAAAAGGCCTCCGGAGGTGCACCTGTGCCTGCGGCCAAACGGGCTGAATAATGGGCAGGAATGCTACGTGACTGTGGACCTGCTGGTGAAATGTCCTCCAACATATCCGGACGTGTGAGTACTGATCTCAGCTGACCTTCACCATTTCATTTTTCTGCTCATTAGGCACTGGAAGATGTTTTGATATGCAACGACCAGCTGAAGTAAAAAAAAAAAAAAGTGTTTGGATAATCAATGTGGTGCACAGATTTCACTCCTCTTACAAACCATCAGCTGATGCTCTGACCCACAGTGACATATGCATAAACCAAAGTTTAGTTAAAATTAACCTTTAGATATTTACAGTATTATGCTATGAAATTGCAGCTTCTTTAAAGCTCAGTTAGTAAAAACATTCCATTAGGATTTAACCTATTTTGATCTATTTTCAATCCTGTTAACTTTGTATGTACAGTATGTACTCTCCTTTATGTATGCACTAGTTTCAGGTCAGTTTATTTCAGGATATCATCAGTAGAATAGTAAAACACACTTTAGAAAGTTAGTTAAAGTTTGAGTATTTATTTTTGTTTGCTGTAATTTTACTGTTCATAAATGATTATTTATCATCATTTCTGAATTAAAAATATGTAGTTTCTTTCTTTTTATAAATCATTTGTGGCTATTTGTGCAGAATTCCAGACCCCAGGCAGTTCAGTCTGACTGGAACAGATCTTGTAAAATGATTGAGGATTAAAAATATTATGCCAGATTGTAAAGTATTTCCCATAAAAGGTGTGTTTTTTTTTTCTCCAATCTGAACCGTCAGGCCTCCAGAGCTGGAGCTAAAGAATGCCAAAGGCCTTTCAAACGAAAACCTGCAGACCCTCCAGAGTGAGCTGGCCAAGCTGGTGGCGGCGCGATGTGGGGAGGTGAGGGGGCGCGGGCGTACCCTGCTGTCACATACGAACACAGATCTCTCAGGAGCTCATTCGTTTGTTCTGACAAGGTGGTGATTTACGAGCTGGCCGACCACATCCAGGGCTTCCTGAGTGAGCACAACAAGCCCCCGCCGCGGTCCTTCCACGAGGAGATGCTGAAGAACCAGAGGAGGCAGGAGGAGAAACGAGCGCTGGAGGAGCAGGAGAGGATGGACCAGCAGCGCAAACAGGAGGAGGAGATGGTCAGAAAGGGAGAGGAAATGGCTACTTTTGATCTGTTATTGTAATACTGTAATACAATCCTACAATGTATTTAGGGGATTTGTCTTTCATAAAGACAAAATAAACTTTATTTTGCACTTGAGGGAACAGTAATGTTTAAATAAATACAATTTAAGATAAAACAAACTTTACCGACTTTTAGTTTTTGTGAATTTCCTTGAGTGTGTTATTGGTTTATTCTTTTAGGAAAAAGAGATCATAGCTGAAATTCAAAGGAGGGAGGAGGAGAAGCGAGAAGAAAAGAGAAGAAAGGAAATGGCCAAACAGGTGTGTGTCCACTGATTGTTGTAGAAAAGCAGTAAAACATGAACAGAAACATACACACCTTCACCATCATTCATCTTCGCAGGAGCGACTGGAGAGCATGGAGCAGCCGGGCTCTGTGTTGGGGAGTTCACCCAGCTCTGGTGGAATCACCCCCGAACTGATCGAGGCCAGGAAAGCTGTCGGTAACCGCCGTCGCACTACCTCTAACACACGTCACAGGTACACAACAAACACTCAGCGCATTCACAAATACTCTAAAACTCTTCTTACGTTAAACAGAATAAATGATAATGCCTGAAAATATATGTCGATTTCCAGACGTGATACGGTTAATGAAGACAGCCCTCGCCCACAGGAGCTGCTTCACTTCAACAGCACTTTTGGAGAGCTTGTTGTGCACAAGGGGAAAAGTTTAGGTGAGATTTATCACCTAGATTTTAGTTGCCTGATTTGCGTCAGTGAGCCATACCAACATTTGAGTGTGTATCTCTGGCAGGTGAAAGCGAGTGCCTTGGCCGGAATGTTTATTGTGGATTTGAGATGAATTCTGGAGAGTTTTCTGTGATCTATGAGTGGTCGTTGCACTGGAGCAAAAAGATGGGCAAGTTCTTCACCAGCCAGGAGAAAGGAAAAATCGAGAGCTGTAAGAAGCAGGCAAGTAAAGAATAAATAATATCATAAAAAATAATGTTTTTAGCATTTTATTAGCAGGTAAATCTGCTGCAGTGCTTCTCAAAGCTATTTTTGACATATTTGCTTTGAAGTTTACTCCATTTTCATTTGTAATGCTTCACAGATCCATGCTGCAGAGAATGAGTTCAACTCCCTCCTGCGGCTGGACCATCCAAACCTGGTGAACTACTTGGCGCTGAGCTCCACTGAGAAGGAGGACTGCCTCGTGGTGAACCTGCTGGTGGAACACGTGGCCGGGATCAACCTGAACCAAAGCCTGATCGGCCAGAGCCCGCTCCCTCTGGACAGACTCTGCCATTACACGGCACAGCTGCTCTCTGCGCTCAACTACCTTCACTCCAACTCCGTGGTCCACAAGCAGCTGGGGGCCTCCAGCGTGCTGGTGGACTCCGAAGGCAACGTTAAGCTGACAGATTACAGCTTATCCAAAAGATTTGCTGATATCTGCAAAGAAGACATTTTTGAGCAAGCCCATGTGCGTTTCTCCGAGGATACAGCGATGCCGACAAAAACGGGGAAGAAGGGGGACGTGTGGAACCTGGGGCTGATGCTGCTCGCTCTGAGTCAGGGGAAAGAGGTGAAGGAGTATCCTGTGACGGTGCCGAACAGCCTGCCTGCTGACTTTCAGGACTTTCTCCACAAGTACGTATGGCCGGGTTCCTCTCCATCTTCTTAAACTAATGTTTCAGCCTGTTCATCATAAATGATTTCTTTCCTGGTTAATGCTTACATTAATTTGACTTTATTGGTGACACTTGTTGAGACATTAATAAGTGTTATTTTAAAGTTAAAAGAAGCAGGAAAAACCATTGTATTTTGTTTGTATATGATTTCTTGTATTATTTGTCTGTTTGCAGTCCTGGCTGGATTAAAAACAGCAAGTTCACTCATTGAGTGAATTTAGAGCTTTTATTTCAAATCTTGTGTTGATTGTTGTCAGCAGATCATGAGCGCTATAGTTATTTGTCCCGTAGACTGAATTATTCCACCTCAGTGCTGCAGATGTTTCTGTCAGAATTGCCTAAAATCCTGGGTGTGTCATTTTGTTTCAGATGTGTGTGCTTGAATGATGCTGAACGCTGGACGCCTCAGCAGCTCTTGGACCACGCTTTCCTCAAGCCTCCTTCCCCGAAAAACCTACCTCAGTACCAGGAAAGCAGCCCAGAAGGTCTGCACACCTTAGAACGTATGGCTTATTTAGTGGAATTTAAAAAAAAACTAACAAAAGTTTGTCGATTTCCAGATCTAGCCGTAGACTTTGCATCATCAGCGCTTCCCCGCGGCCCCATCCTTAATGCTCCGTTCAGTTCAGGGACGCAGAGACAGTTTTCCCGCTATTTTGATGAGTTTAAGGAATTGCAGCTGCTAGGAAAAGGAGCCTTTGGTGCTGTGATAAAGGTAAACCTCACGTTGTTTTTGTTCATGTGAACATAACTGCATTAGATTAGCAAGTGACTTTGATTTTTGTTTCTTTTCACGCCCAGGTTCAAAACAATCTAGATGGTTGCAATTACGCGGTGAAGCGCATCCAGGTGAACCCGGCCTGCAAGCAGTTCAGACGAATCAAAGGCGAGGTGACGCTGCTCTCGCGCCTGAACCACGAGAACATCGTCCGCTATTACAACGCGTGGATCGAGCGGCACGAGATGCCCTCCACAGGGGTTCTGAGCAACACGGACAGCTCGGAGCCTCCGAGCGAAGCCGGCAAGCACCTGCAGTGCGGGGATCCGCCGCTGCGCCTGAACGAGCTCGGCCTCCCTGACAACGTGGAGGACGCCGCCCCGCCTCCGGCTCTGTCGAGCTCCGTGGAGTGGTCCACCTCCATCGAGCGGTCCTCCAGCGCCAAGTGCGCCGGACACCAGTCGAGTGAGGAAGACGATGAGGATGATGAGGATGATGAAGATGTATTTGGAGCCTCTTTTCTGTAAGTTTTCATTTAAGAGTTATCCAGGGGTAAGGATTTCTCCTGCACAAACTGTGAACACGTCACAAACATTTTTCTCCTCATTCAGGCCATCAGATAGCGATTCGAGGAGTGACATCATCTTCGATAATGGCGATGATGATATAGATGAGATACTGCAGGTTGGAGAATGTTTCATGTCACTGTTTGTGTGATGCTGACTTTAAATTTGTTACTGTCAAGCTTGTGCTTCAAAGAAATTCTGCTTTAATTTACAGGTTGAACCAAGCAAAAGGCCAGCGGCCGACACAACAGAGAGCTCAGACTCTGATCGACTTCTCTCTATAGCACATTATTTGTACATACAGGTAAACCTCTCATTTGTCCACACTTTTATCATTTAAGACCGTTGCTTTTCTTCTAACTGATGTGTCATGGTCCCAACAGATGGAATACTGTGAAAAGAGCACTTTAAGAGACACAATAGATCAAAGCCTGTACCTAGACCGGAATCGGTTATGGAGGCTGTTCAGGGAGATCCTGGATGGCCTGGCTTACATCCACGAGCAGGTCAGAAACTATCAGATAAGAAATTTAATGAAAGAGTTCACGGTTTTATCATTCACAGTCCGTTTCTTTCAGGGCATGATTCACAGGGATTTGAAGCCGGTCAACATCTTCCTGGATTCGCAGGACCACGTGAAAATTGGAGACTTTGGCCTCGCTACAGACCATCCTGCTAATGTGGTATGCCGTTTTAATTTTTGCCCATCTGAAAATCAGGAAAAATAGTCCTGATATGACGTGTTAAATTTTAAATTTCTAACAGGCTGCAGGTAAATTTGAACTGGAGGAGAGCTGCTCTGCATTGATGGCCAAACCAGACCCAGCAGGTGTTGTACTCACTTAACTCTGAGCTGTTACCTGTGGATGTTGATAGTCATACTATAAAAACTGAAATTACTTTTGCTGGTTTTTCAGGTAACATGACAGGCATGGTTGGCACTGCACTTTATGTCAGTCCGGAGGTTCAAGGGAACACCAAAGCCACTTATAACCAAGTAAAAAAAAAAGCAACAATTACAGTTTAACCTTGTTGTGGCTCTTTAATTGCCTCTAAATTTCATTTTGTCCACAGAAAGTTGATCTATTTAGCCTGGGCATCATACTCTTTGAGATGTCCTACCGGCCATTTACCACCGGTGCAGAGCGCATCTCTGTTCTGAGCCAGCTGCGAATGGTATGTCAGGAGAAGTGCTTTGAGGTTTTCCTAAAACCTGACTTTCTACAGTTAATTCCCAAACGTTTTATTGGTACAGGAGTCGATCACATTCCCAGAAGATTTTCTTGCAAATGAGCAAGGAACACAGGTTAGAATGACTTCAGCACAAAATCCAATGGGAATCAGTCTACTTGTTTCTCTGGAGTTGCATTCTAACATCTTTTCTTTTTTTTAATTTGTTAGAAGAAGGTCATAGAGTGGCTGCTGAAGCACGACCCCGCCCTCCGGCCCACTGCCCAGGAGCTGCTGAAGAGCGAACTGCTGCCGCCGCCTCAGATGGAAGAGTCGGAGCTGCACGAAGTGCTGCAGCACACCATGGCCAACATCAACGGCAAGGCCTACCGCACCATGGTGGGCCAGTTGTTTGCACAGAACACCACACCGGTCATGGATTACACCTATGACATAGACCTGCACAAGGTAAATAAACCCTTACAACACACACAAGGCTGTAACTCAGTCAATTTTACAGATACAGAGCTAAAAAAGTAATGGCTGAAGCTGATTCACAACATATATTCTCAGTACTACACATTGTGCAAGACCTTTGGTTAAAACTGTGTCTGAGTATTGATCTGTTCCTGCTAACGTTCTGCAGAGACTCGTCGCTGCCTGTAGATGTCAGTGCAGGCACATTTTTATTCCATCTCCTTTCTTCTGTACTGCTTCAGCAGTCGAGCAGAAGGGTTCCACAGGCTTGGTTGCTCCCTAACAGAGGTTGTTTGTTTGCTCTCCCTTCAGGGCAGCTTCAGCTTCAACAGTGCCAAATTGCAGCAGCATGTGTATGAAACCGTCACCAGAATCTTCAAGAAGCATGGTGAGCACACTGCTTTGTTTAATGTGTGTGCATGTGAACACAAGTCAGTGTTTAGTTTCTGATCCAAACGACTTGCACCCCTGACCTGGTGTTAGCCTGTTTTAGAGACCCCCAACATCTGGTCCAGTGTGAAGCAACCAAACAATAGGTTCACTGTCGGGCAGCACAGACTCCTTACACATGGTGCTTTTCTTCACTTTGTTCATGGCGTCCAGCTGTACGCATTTGGATCTGCTCACATGCATCAGTTCTCTTAGGGTTGGGGGTCACATTATCTTATGGAGATGAAGCAGTAATATGTAATGTGCCCTCAGGTGCTGTACGTCTTCATACCCCACTGCTCCTCCCCAGAAACAGGAAGTTGTATGATGGAAATGAGCTGGCCTGCTTCATGGACCACAGCGGAATGCTGGTCACTTTGCCCTATGACCTTCGTGTGAGTTCAACAAACACACACACACACACACACACACACGCTTGCACACAAATGACATAAAATGCAAACATTCACGGTTTGAGGCTGCAATCAGCCGCCACATTGAGGTCCTGCTGCCTCAGGAAACCCCGAGGACTTAACGGTTGTTTCCACTTTGTGATTGATTACGCTTACTTCACTGTCATTAATTCTGCGCCAAATGTCTCGACTCTGTTTTCACTTCAGATGGCGTTCGCAAGATTTGTTGCCCGCAATAATATCACACAGCTGAAGAGGTACAGTTGATAAATTACCTTAATACCCCTTAAACACTTAAGAATTGAAATAATGTTCCATCAGAAGGTATTTTTTACGTCAGTCTTACAAAGTTGTGATGTTGTGTAAAACGTAATTAAAATCTGAATTTCATAAAGCCATATTAATAATAATGCAAAATGGTAAACATAAATGTTTAAACTAAGAAATTGTCTAATTTTTGAAGAATTTGAATTTGATGGCAGTAACATCACAAAGAAGTGTGAACAGCGACAGCTAATGCTGTAAAAGTAAGTGGTACAAATAAGAAACAGCTGGAAGAGAATTTTGCAACTAATGACATTAATTGTCAACAGATCAGTAAGAGGACTGAGTAATAAAATGATTTTACAGCAGCAGAATCTCTCAGAAGTAAAGATGGGCAGAGGTTCACCAGTTTATAAAATAATTGAATGAATGAAAAATATCGGGAGTAAAAGCAGCCAGTGTGTTTCTTTTTTTTCTCAAGGTACTGCATTGAGCGTGTGTTCCGACCCAGAAAGCTGGATCGTGCACACCCGAGGGAACTCCTGGAGTGTGCCTTTGACATCATCACGCCCATCACCAACAACCTGCTGCCTGATGCGGAGACCATTTACACCATCTCCGAAATAGTCCAAGAGTTCCCCGCGCTTCAGGTTGTATGCACCTGGAAGTGCTTGTGTTGTGAAGTTTGTGCTCTGCTGCCTTGTTGTCATTCAGTCAGAACAGCCTGTTCATGGGCAGAACCCTCATTCTTCTTATTTTCCTATGAATGTCATCAGCCCCACTTGAACTTTTGTTTTTTCCTCTTTAACTTCCCACTCACATTCCTAACATACCAAAGTATGCGTAAACCCGACTCATTCGCACTGAATTTATTGTTTATGTAGTAAATTTGCTATGTGTAGCTCTGTCCGGTTCCTTCCCTCCCTTCCAGTGCAGTCTGTTTCCTGTCCACATTCATCCCAGCACTGCGTCAGTCCCTAGTCGCAGCTTTCTTTTCACACTTTATGAACTCAGTCAACCTTGAGTCTAGCCTCTTTTATATCCCCCCATAGATCCTGTCTCTGATCCTCTCCACTGCTCCGCTCTTTGTGTGAAAGCTCTTAAGAATACGTGCGTCAGACTGAATGAGAGGGCAGCCGGACACAACAGTTATTATTCACTGAGGTGCTCGGTGCTCAGACGTGCTGTTAGTATCGACTATAATTGCAGCCGAGAGGGTTAAAGGTGTGTTTATAACTGCAGGAAAGGAACTATAACATCTACCTGAACCACACCAGCTTGTTGAAGGCCATCCTGCTTCACAGCGGGGTCCCTGAGGACAAACTCAACCAGGCTTCCAACATACTCTGTGATGCCATGGTCAGTGGTATCGCATATTCTAAAAAGTCATGGTAACATTTAAGTGTTTACATATCAGGACGTTATGGACTTTGTGAAATTAAAAAAAACCCTATTACACAGTCCCAATATTTATTTTACAAAAAGAATGCTGATCCAGTAGGTGGGTAAAAACTACCGTAACTACACCTTCTCTGCAGATAAAACAAATCCATTTCATTAACTTTTTAATAAAATAACATTCTCTGACAGCTTGAGACATTCTGAAGTGTACGATAACATTATATCATGGAGAAGAGACATCATCAACAAGAATTTTGGAACAATGTTCTTCAGACAAATAAGAGATGTTTGACCATAACTCACATTTGGAGCAAAACAAATATCAGAACAAACACCTTTTACCAATTCATACAAAAGATGGTTATTTCAGGTTATTGCTCTAAAAGGGTTTTTTCAATATAAAAAATCACGGGGTGTATTTAGTATTTTTTGCACACAGCTGCTGGTAATTTGAAATCTACCACGTGATGTTTATTGGTTATAAGACCTGGCTAGAGCCAGAAATTAGTCATTATGTGCTGATATGTAAAACCTTTGAGTTGAAATAGGTGGAATTACTTTTTTATCATGATAATAAAGTGGAATGATCTCATACATCAGTGTTCTCTGCAAATATTGAAACATTTGTCTTTTTCTCTTGGCTGCGTTTGCTGCAGAACGAGAAGCTGACCAGACGTGAGGTGGAAGCAAAGTTTTGCAATTTTTCATTGTCATCTACCAGTGTACGTGTAGATTATTCATTTTTTCCATTTTTGTAGCAGCGTGCTATTATTTTTTTTTTCAAACTCCGATGATTCTCCCCACCTCTTGATTTCAGCTTCAGATGCTGTACAAGTACATCGATAATGGGAAGGGGACTCTGCAGGAACTGAACCCTCTGCTGACGTCACTCACCAAACAGAAGACCGCCGTCACCCAGCTGGCCAAGCAGGGCGTCAAAGACCTGGAGGAGCTCACTCTGCTTCTGCGCCGACTCGGCGTTAAACTCAGGGTGAATTGGACTAAAGAAATGAAGGAGAATAATAAACCCAAACTATGTATGTTTACTTAGTTTTTATTGCATGTGTTTCTACTGTTAGGTGGTGGTCAACCTGGGTTTGGTGTACAAAGTGCAGCACCACTCTGGAGTCATCTTCCAATTTGTGGCTTTCATCAGGAAACGAAAGCGAACTGTTCCTGATATAATAGCTGCTGGAGGACGCTATGATCACTTGGTGGGTTTTATAGTCAACCATCCTCATTCCAGTAATAAGAGACAATTAATAAATTGGTCTGATGTCATAATGAAAATATGGAGCTGTAGGGTGAATAAATATTACAGTTGTTCCATATCAGGCCGTGTTGGTGATGCAGCTTGCTTTGTGTCTTTATTAGATCTTAGAATTTCGAGGGCCAGCTTCCACGGTCCCCATCCCCAACGCAGTGGGGGCCAGCATTGCTCTGGACAAAATCTGCGCTGCTATGGTTGGCATGGAGGAGCCGGTGAGACACACACACACATATACACACTAAAATCTGACATTCCTAATTATTGTAATGACGGAGCTGCAGGCAGAGTTTCATATTTAATTATGGCTTTTTCAGCAGTCGGCCGCCACACAGCCACTTTTAGAAACATGTTAATAACTATGATCAGTGCAGCTCTCGACTCCCTGGAGTTATTTTTGGAGGCACATCCTTTTTTAATATTTTGGCAGAAAATTGTCTTAAAACACCCATTTATTACTTTTGTAGATTTTGAAGCTGCAGTTCTATTTTTTTTCATTTTACATTCTAGTTAGGTACCGTATCTGTTCTTTGTTTCAGCCAACAGTGAGCTCCTGCGATGCGCTGGTGGTCCCAGTGGGACATTCATCAATGTCCAAAGCCATTAGTGTTGTCCAGAAGCTGTGGAGCACCGGGGTCTCTGCAGACATTGCCTACGATGTCTCACAGGTTAGCAAATAAAATAAATTAATAAATAACATCAGGTTGATTTGAAAAATCCATTTGCTAAAAAAAACAAAAATATGTTTTGTTTATGTTTAAACAAATGTGCTAGGTGTTGTCTTCCTTGTTTGATAGTTTGATAATATTAGCAGAAAAAATTATGTTGGACCCATTTATTTGCACATCTCATGAATGAAAAAGGCCTTGGGATTACAAAAAAAGTCTGCTTCCTTAGAAGCAAAGCATAAAGAAATAAGGGATGACTCAAGTCTTTTGCACAGTGCTTTCTATGTGAGGAAGTGAATGTAAAACCGTAAGGAGACCAACAGTCCTAAAAAAGCCAGTTTACTTCAACAAAAGCAAAGTTTCTTATAAATGTTCAAGCACTAATGACCCAATCCTTCCTCTCTTTGTCACTTCTGTAATTGTTATTTACGTCTCCACAGAGAACGTTGTAGACCAGGAACGTTCAATACTTCAAGCAGAATGTTATAGAGATAGATCCTTCGTGCTGCAGTAACCTTATCTCCCCTACAGAGGTCAACACCTGACTTCCGTCCTTGAAGCAGTTGCTCACTTATCAGCAGCAGGTTTTTTGGTTTCTCTTTTCGACAGACTCAGAAATGGTTATTATCTTTGAACGGTGCTTGGTGGTTCCATCTAAAACCGACTCCCTCACAGTCATTTGTGCAGTTTTTTGTTTTTTTTTTGTCAGGCACACTTTTTCAAAAGGTGTTACATTGAGCTGAAATCGTTCCTTTCAAAGCGAAGCTATTTGTGGTCTGGTCCAGCTCCTCTGATGCCATGCTTCTGTCACATTCTTCACGTTTATGTGACAAACGGATCTCAGCCCTGTTTGTTTAAACGGCCTCCCTGCCACAGCGCCGTGCCAGCATTTTAACGCCTCTCGTGTTTTTTCCTCCTCTACTCGATATAGCCTATTGTTGTCCTAACTTTCCACCTCTGCCGTGAATGTTTGCTTTAACGGTCCTCATTGTCTTTTGTACTGGCACAGGACACAAGCAGTTGGCCACCGTCATTTCCCCGGAGTCCTCAGAAGCAATTAGGAAAGTTTGAGTCTCACCGAAAACAATCACATTCCAAATCACGAAGAGTGTGTTTTTGTTGATTACATGCCTTGACCTGTGGAAAGCTGGTGATAACACCTCGTTAAAACCTCCTCACCCCTCACTCTCCCCCCCTCACCAGGCTTTTGTTAATACCGTTCACATGCTGGCGCCTTAACAGACAGAATCCGCAGCTTTAATTCTTCCTCAGGTGACGGTTTCTTCTAGCTTTTATTAGCCAAATATGGCAAACCCTTCCACATGGTGCCAGCTAAAGCCCAAAGCAGCCCATTTGCCTTCAGGCAGTAGCTTAACTTTGACATAATCCAGTCTGTCAGTGAGAACGCTGTAAGAAAAGAGGAAGTGTAAAAAGTGACACACACTGCAGGCTTTGTGTTGCTCGTTCAAACTGAAGCTGATGAGAATAAATGGGGCCGACGTTGACATAAGCATACATCCTCATCGTCATTGTTGAATGTTTTGGTGTCGGTCTGAAGTCCCGGCTTGGGGCCCGCTCCTCTGGTTCCAACTAAAACTCAACTTTAAATAAACTGACTGCTGAAACAGAAGAATTTTGAGCCATATTTCTGTAAAGAATGAGCTTCGATCTTCCCTCTTTGAGACACCAGATCAGTGAAAACTCAACTTTATTACTTTATCACTAATAATGCATTCCCTTTTTATATTTTCTAGTTTATTTATGTTTCATAGGTCATTCATTCCCGTTATATAATCATGTGATTTCTGTTGCATTTTTTTCAACTGAGATGTCCCTTTAAATGTGTAGCATTCCATATTTTTGTGAATTTTGTGTCCAGTCTCAGGAGACTCTGCTGGAGCACTGCAGGTTGGCGGGCATTATGTGTCTGGCCCTCGTCTCTGACAAAGAGGGAAACTATGTGAAGGTAAACCAACTTTACTCCCCAGCAATTATTTTCAGTCCCACTCTGATGCGTTCACTGACATCCGAGGTATCTTCGCATGAACTCGGCAGCCAGAGAGTGGTTTTAGAGTAAACGGCACAAAACGTTCACGACGCTGGTGCACTACAAACGTGTTTGTTATTGGACGTCTGCATCAGCACATGCTAAAAGGATTTTGTGTTCCCAGGTGAAATCCTTTGAAAAGGACAGACAGTCTGAGAAGCGAATTCCAGAGTCGGACTTGGTGGACCACATCGTTCAGAAATGTCGGACCAAATTCTTTGACGAGAGAAACATCAGGTGGAGAAATCTGTGTAACGTGCTGCTCAGAATTTTTTGTTTTGACAGATTTATAGGAGTGTTTCTTCTAGATGATCTTTGTGTTTCCCTGCAGAGAAATCTCTGAAAGCATGACCCTCCAGAATCCTAAAGGATCACAGCTCAACAACACAGGTAGTGAGACCCACTATTACTATATGCCTACATTAGGGTACCGCTTTAGAAATGTGTGGCATTTATATGACTTGAAAGGAATGATTACCAAGAAGAACAACAGAACATTGATGAAACGTTTTGTATTTCACACCAGTTTGGGCACAAAAAATAAAGACCAATTGAACCAAATATAGTTTGGATGAATATGTGATGAGCCTGTTGGATGTACATCTGATCTGCTGCCTTACAATTTAGTAAATGTGCAAAATCTTGTTTTCAGGCTCTGTGGAGCAGCACGGGAGCAGCAGCACCACGAATATGAACGTGTACGTCATCAGCCCAGAAAAAGTCTCTGCAAGCACCAGAAGGCGCTACGAAACTCAGGTTTGTGATGCACAAGAGCACGCAGAGATCAAACTGTTTAAATGTTTTTGTCCTTGTTTGTTTGTGCGTGTGTCCGTTTGTTTGTAGCGCTAGCAGTGTTTCCCATCAACCAGAGGGCAGATTTGAATGAAACTCTCAGACCGTAAACATTGGATGTACATCTACAACTGATTCTTTATTGGAGTCAACCCAATTCAAGATGGTTGCCCCAGCCAACTGATCCTAAGAAATGACTCTAACTCGGTCAGCTCTATCGCTACTGAGCTAAAACTGAGGTAGCAGCTGAGTGTCATCCTCAACTATTACTTCAAGCGCTAACTGATCAAGAGAGATGAGCTGTAACTTTGTCCCTCCTCATCATGAGATGGCATGAAAGGCAGCAGGGGATGTGCTTTTCTTCAAGGAAGGCTGAGCCTCTATTTTTTATATATATTTTTTATTTTAGCACGTAAAGTCACACCCATATTTCTGTGCCACAAGTTTTTTTGTTTCCATGTGTGTCTTCTTTAAGCCGAGTTGTTTCTTATAAAGAAAAAGTGTCATGCCAAACATTTCCTTGGGAAATGATTGCATGTGAACTTTGTTTTTCAACTTTTTTTATGTTCATGGGAAAAACTATCATTTACTTTCCGTTTTTTTATGCTTAATTTGTTTCTCTCTCACACTCTCTCTGTTTGTTTTCCCATTTCAGATTCAAAGCAGATTACAGAACCTCAGTAGCAATTTGCAGAACAAGAGCAACGACATTGAGGTTCTCGCTGTAAGTTCACTGTTTATTTATCCCCCTTTATCACTCCCAGGCCTAAGTTTCTTCCCTCCTGCTCTCCCACCTTATCTGCTGAATTCATGTGTGAAATCACAGAAAGAGGAAAAAGCTTTGTATAGCTAAAACAACAAACATCAGGAGGAGCAGTCCCTTTTATTGGTATTTGCCTTGTGCTCCGATCCCCTGCTGGTGAGATGGCTGTGAACATTTTCCAGTTGCTGCAGAACAATGAGCACTAAACAGAAGGCAGTGCCCATGTCGCTTTGGAGTGGTGCAGGGGGGTGTAAATGGCTGCCATATTGTGTTTATTTGTGGTCGGGTTGTAGATTCATGGTCAGATTCTCTTGAAGTAAATCTCCCTGCTTGTCTTAATTATAACGTTGCTGCATATTTCAAACGTCAAAGCTGTTTGGATCCGGGCTTGATGTGCAACGTAACAATAAACACAAGTTAAAACCTAACAGGCAAAATCACCTTGCTGCAATTACACAGGTTTGTAAATGTTTGCTGGTGCATGTCAGTAGCCTGATTGTATCCAGTATAGGCCAGAAGAATGAGTCCAAGAGGCTAGTAGGCGCTTGATATTTTTTTACACAATAGTGGTACTTCCTGTCAAAATACCTAGGAGATTGTGTTCTGTGTAGTGTGTTGTATATTTGGACTGTGAGATAAGGCTTTCTTGTGCAACCCCCTGTTCTTTTTTTTCACAGGTGGACCTGCCAAAGGAAACTCTGATCAACTTCCTGTCTCTGGAGGTTGGTTCCACATTACTACCTTCATCAAAAGCGCAGCACAGTTAATAAAAGGCTAAGCGGGAGGGGCGGGGGATGGACAGAACAGCCAGTAAAGGTCAAGATCCTAGACAGGAAGAGGGAATCCCGTCTCCTTCCTTTACAGTGGTGTTCTGTGAGGAGCGAAGCGAGGGAACTCCCCTGCACTTAGCCACAGCCTGACAGAGTCATGAAAGAGGTTGAACCCCTCCGTTTCACAAGGCTCACATGTGTGACAGACGTGCACTGCGTTTAACAAAACACACTTTTAGAAGGTGTTTATAGCCACATTCCAAACTCGTTACCAAGACTTTTTGCTCATAAAGTTCCAGGATCGGTTCCATGACGACTAATTATGAAGTGAAGAAATGGGGAAAAAAGCGGAGAAATATTCTCAACGCTGCAGTTATATAAGCAAAGTCCTCCTCTCCATCAGTGAATGGGCCAACATATACAGGCTGCCCTTAGCAGCACGTGTGTTAAAGACAACACGCAGGGTGTATTGTCAGGACAGACTTTTTAATGTGATATATTGCCCCATGTCACGCAAACACCCAATGAAATTGTAAAAATTATAAGTACAAAAACTTGTTTTCTAATTCTGAGGTTTGTTATCAAATACGACTCTCAGAGTGTTGGACAGTCTGCAATTTTGCATATACTGGACTCAATTTGTTCCAAGTCTTATTGTATGAATGCTGATTCCATTTTTTTTTATTTTTTCATTCATTTCTTGGCAATCTATCTACTTCTGCATACTTTCTGTTTTGTTTAGTCATTCATAAATTGAAATGTTTATCCCATTCAGGAGATGGCTTGTGGATTTTTTTTGTAACTTTTATACTTTCTAAAATAGTTAACGTTATTTTAATTTTGATACTTTTAACTAGTTTCAGCTTTTAGCAAGCCTTTTGTTTCTTTTAACACATCAGAGTCATTCAGCTCTCAGCATCTCCTCTGCATTTTCACAAAAAAAATGCAGTTTCTCTAGTTTGGTATTAATGTTTTTCATATCTATATTTTTACACTTGCCCTTTTATGTTTTCCAAGTTTGAAAGTGAAGAACAGTTCAACAGCAGCATCAAGACTCTGCTGTCTCGTCTCCCAAAGCAGCGTTACCTGAAGTCTATCTGTGATGAGATCTACCAGTTCAAAATTACAAAGAGGTACGCCGTCATGTGACTGGATGGCTTTTTATAGGTGTGGCTTGAGAAAAAAAAAAAAAAAAAAAAGGTGCATTTTTTTTATGTTTCCTGTAAACAAAGCTAAACATAGTCTCTTTAATTCACAGTTAGGTAAGGGTGCAAGTTGTATTGAGAGAACCAAGCAGCTCACTGTTGCCATGGGAACTCAGCCTGGCTTTAAAACCAAACAGGACAAAGCTTGTTGAAAAGGGAGAATTTAAAAGATTTGTTTATTGTCATTATTCTTTTTTTGTCATAGCTACTATGTTGTTGTTTTTCTCTCTTTTAGCTAGTTTTTTTTTCTCAGAATAAAGACCAAAGCAGAGACGATGCCTTTAAAAGCCACTTCCTTTGGCAGGCAGCTGCCACTCCTAAACTCCAGCTAAGCCCACATACTTTAGGTGTAGCAGTGACAGTCAGGCCTTCAAAGAGAGCTGTTAGACACATAACCACCGCCTTGTAAAACATTAAATCCTCCCGTTGATCCTATTTCCTGAGGTGAATTTTGGAAAAAGGTTTTTGTTTTGTTTTCTTTGCCTTGTTTGGTCTTCTGGTGTCTGGCTCGTAACACCTCAGCTGACTGACGTAGACCAGCTCCCCCTGAGTTTGAGCTGCGAGTGTTCAGAGCTGATTTCCCTCTTTCATAAATGAGACGGTAACAAGGGGGGGGAAGAAAAATCAAAGCGTCTCCAGAGCAGTTGGTTTTAATTTTCTGTCTCTGCTTTGTGTTTTGAGTTGACATTTTGGGCGGGGAGAGGGTAAAAGACTCGACTGATAAATGAGCAACACAGAGGCAACAATGGATACATTCAGCATGTGTTTGTGTCCTTTTGTGTAGCTGTTTTCTTTAAATGTGAGGCACAGGCAACTGACGCCAGATGAGTGGGGTAAAGGGCTTTCGCAGCAGTCACCTTGCTGCTGCAGGATCATAAACAAGACTTATCTCCAGGGCTTTGCAGTCAGTGACCTTTCCTTTGAGTCAAAACCATTGCTGAAAAGACCTGCACGTAAACGTCTGACTTCACTGCTGTTTCGACTTGTCCGCAGCCGTGCTTGCGGCTCTGTGAGACTGTATTTAGATGAGGTGGTGCCTTACACAGAATTATGTGTCATCATGTTGACACTTGCGAATTAGCACTGAACCCAGAGTGCAGTTAGGGTTAATGGGGATCATTAATGCAAGGTTTTTTGGAGATAAATCAAACTCTGTATTCTATCCAGCAGCTGATGTTTGCACTTTATTCATTTCTGGTGCCTTTCCAGACGTGTCAGCTGCCCATGCCATAGGCACTAATGCACCCCCATACCATCAGAGAGGCAGGCTTTGGAACTATGTGCTGATAACAGACCGGTTGATCCCTCTCCTCTTTAGTACAAAAGAAATGACATCTGTGGTTTCCAGAGAGAATTTCAAACTTTGATTTGTTTGACCCCAGAGCAGTTTTCCACTCTGCCTCGGTACAGTTTAAATGAGTTCTGGCCCAGAGAAGAGAACAGCGTTTCTGGATGAAGCCTTATTCAGCATTAGTAGATGGCACATGGCAAAGTGTGTTTGCAGACAATGATTTGTTTTGTGGAACTGTTTCCCGAGCCAATGCAGTGATGTCCAGGACACAATCAGACCTGCCTGAGAACCTGAAGATCACAGCATCCAACTTTCAGTCTTGTCCTTCGGCCTCAGAGATTTCTCCAGATTCTTGAAATCTTTTAAAGATATTATGAAGTGCAGATAATGGAATACTCAAAATCTTCCCAATTTTCCATTAAGAAACAAATCATTGTATTTGATTTTTTTTTTTGTTACACTTTACACGTCACAGCTGCTTTTGTATAGGGGTTGTAGTTGATTATTAAATGTTATTTTTACTTTATAAAAACACTTCAGTTTCAAAGTGTTTAAACCACATTCACGTCTCCTAGGAGTTACAAAACTTCTTCCCCTTGAGATAGACTCCTGGCAAAGTTGTCTCCTCTTGTTAAACAGCACTGGCTTCTTAAAAAAAAAGTTCCCAGAAACCCTCCTGGATGAATTTCACTGCCCTGATTTTAAGATGTTCTATTTTGAAGTCGAGCATAATTCTTTTATTTTTTATTTTTTCTTGCTTTTTTATAACAAACACATGTTGTCCCTTTTCAGGGTGGCTGTGGTGGTCCTGTACAGCTACAAGGATGACTATTACAAGATCCTTTTGTGAGACGCAAAGGGGCTCCTCTGGCTAGGGAGAGATTTCACTCTACCAGAGGTTCAGACGACTTTCAAAGACTGTTTTTATCCCCGAAGCTCCAGAATCTGCTTGGAGATTGGACAGATTTATACCTTTTTTCATTTGGAAAACGTGACCCCCCCCAAAGACACAAGTGACTTTGTTTTATTACGGTGAATGATAATTCAGCTATTAGAGCCAAACTCTGCCTATTTCCTACAACCTTTTGGTGTTTTCTGCGTCACACAAAAGGTTTGCTGGACTTTACTGCCTTAACAGAACTGTAAAATCTGGGAAAAAAAGAAAGGGCTATCTACTGATGATTATGCTATGAGTGGAAGACAGAAGGAATAAATCACTTTTTCCCCACATGCTATGACGTGCGTAGTGTGTTTGTGTGTGCAGCAAGAGATGGTAGAGTGTAAATAGATAATTTCATCCTCAGTATGTTCACAGTAAACAATCTTAATATCAAGCTTTACCACACAAGCTGTTGTGGCACCTGAAATTTCATCAGATTTTTAAAAACTTCCAACATTTCTATGTTAAAAAAAAAAAGTCTTAAAAAAAATCAACTATTCATTATTTAGTTTTTCTCAGCCAAAAAAAGAACACCTAAAACAAATAACTGGCAAATTTGCTAATGAGTTTTCAATACTAGTCCAATCAACAGCACATGATTATCCAGGTTTCCAGCTCTAGTCTGTACACTTTTGTCTTTTTCAGTGTTTTATTAACCCAGTTAATAGATTAGAGGTCTTCCTGCTACTTGTTTGTAGTTAAACCCTCCTGACTCTACTCCCTTACCTCTGTTAAACACATCTGCATCTGCTACTGAGATAAGAAAGCAACTGGAAAACAAGAGAAAGCAATCAGATGAAAAGGAACTAAAAGAAGACAAATTCCCATTGGGAGCACACAAGTCCAGATCCAGATGTGCATGGGCACGTTGGCGAAGCGAAACCACAAACCGATACCATCTCAGATGACATCACTGCTCCTTGAGGAATTAACATTTATCTGCACCGGCCACTTTGGTTCACACATTTATTTTTCTTAAAATAAGTGAAAATGTTACAGCTCATAATCTAGAAACATATTTACAAGATTTGCAACAATGAAATAAATAAGGCCTAGAACAGAGCAGATAGAAATGGTAAATGGTCTACAATGTACATCACCTTTGGCTACTTAAAGTTCACTTTCCAAACACAAAAGAAGAATTTGAAACTAAAGTATTAATAAATAAAGCTATGTGAAAAAATAAATAAGCTACTCTTATCTACTTATTGAGACAAAGTTTTTACACATAGAAAAACAAAAAATAATATGCGTAAGCTTTTACAGTCGCCTCTTCATTTTAAAGCGCATGATTCAAACAGATACACATGTACTGCAAACACTTCAGCATAAATTGGTTTCTAACCAATTTTGGCATCAAAATGGTCTCTAAATTGGGATGCTGGCAACAGACAGAGAAGTTCGATCCAAAAACAAGCCTTGGAGTTTGTTTCGCAACGCTTCCCAGAATCTGTCCTTAACCCTAACCCTCGTACTGACCAGAGCGATACAGAGCTTCTAGCTGCAACAACATCTCCGTCTACTTACTATACCTGTTTAATCCCTGATTAGGGCCTTTATCCCTTAAGGAATCCTGCAGAGACCATTTTTTATACACTGGCTTTAAAGAAAACTGCTTCTAATGCAATGTGGTAATAGTTATTATCGGAATTATGTTAAAAAAATATGTGCATTAAGGCTGTAACATTAGGGCTTTCCAAATAAATATTCCAAACCATCACTGGCGTGAGTGAGCGGCTCAGAAACACAAAGCTGGGAATGAAGTGAGGCATCAAAAATATTCTTTACAGATCCGGATGAAGCACATGGCACCATGTTTGCCTTACAAAATGACACGGCTCGAACAAAACAGCAGCCAGGTTGATTCCCTCCGAAAGAGGCAAACTCAGATGACTATAAGTAACTTTGCGTTTTGTTTTATAGAACTGTGGCCATTTCTTTGAATGTATTGACTTGAGTCACTTGAAAGTAGACAAAGCTAATTTTGCAAGGCGTGTCCTTCGCATATGGGAATAGGGGGAATGTTTAGACTGGCATTTAAAACACCCATAATAAAAACCAGAGTCGGAAATGAGAACACAACATCTAATACAAATACTGTAAAAAATATATATATACAAGAACTAAGCTAGAGACCACACATTCTAAAGCAGGGGTTTTAATCTGGGGGTCTGCAGTGCAATTCAACTGTTCTTTGGTCACATTCATGATGCACTGATGCATTTCCTGGGGGTTAGAATCCCCAATATCCCATTTAAACCACATTCCAAAAACCCCTGTCCTAAAGCTCTTAATTCAGCCGCCATTGCCCCAAAGTTCCAGTTTCCAAGGAGGCAATAAGAAGCAGTGATATTACAGTGTTCACAGTCAAAGATGACTCTCTGCTTGCTCCTTTTTTTTTAAAGCACAGTCCAGAGTGCCTGTGTCCTTAACATGACCATTTATCAGCGTGTCACTCTACCCGAACGTCCAAACACAGAAATGATGGACACATAATGAAAGAAACAGTGTTTTGTGTCTCACTGAGCATTTGACTATAACACAAAGGGAAGGTTAGGACAAACCAACCAGCAGCTCTGATCTGCAGTTTTTCTTTTTTCTGCTATTGCTGTTTTTTTGTTTTGTTTTGTTTTAGCGGGGCGTCCAGTCGTTCAAGCCCAGCTTGGCCCTGGGGATGGTCATCTTGTCAGGGGAGCTCATGTCTGGAGAGAAGTGGATGATGCCGCCGTCTTTTTTTACGTTCTGGAATTTGTTCTCCTTGGAGGGCTCCATGTAGATGACGGAGTTCTTGTTTATGTGGTTCTTCAGGATCACTGTCTGTGGAGGGGCGAAGGGGAAAAGAACATGTTGATGCCATGATTTAGGTCATAGCTGACAAATTTATGCTGCCCTGCGTCAGTTTGTTCTAAAACAGAAGATGAGTTCATTTTTTTGGCACTGCAGTTTCATTTAAAGGTTGTGATTTTATGAGTGGCATGACCTTTTTTTTTTCCTTCTAAAAGCACAGAGCAAAGGGAAACCACATTTATCCTAAAGTCATGACAGCTGGGGGAAGCAGCTGGCAGGTCAAGGAAAAGACCTGAGTCTATAATTAAACCCAGTTCTAAGCCGGTGCTTTACCATTAGATTCCTTTTAATTTTCAGATGATCTCTCACCTTCTTTGGTGCACTGTAGCAAGACATCTGCACCCACTTCTTCTTCTTGTTGATGAGAATCGCCACAATGAGGAAGATGATGATGGCCAGGAGGATTCCTGCCAGGATCCAGGCTGCTGATTGGTAAACAAGGGCCATCTCTGTTTGACTGGGGTAATTCTCACCCAAACCTGGCTCATCTTTGAGACAGAAAAAAAACACTAATTTAGTTTGGAGACCTACATAATGCCTGTCGCTTCTCATGCCAGAGTTTTAATTTAAAATAAAATCGTCTTATGCTGAGAAGGGGTGGAGTTATATCTGATTCGGTCTAACCTTGTAAATGACATTATGCACAATCTTATATGGCATTGCAAGATCTTGTGAGATGTGATAGCGCTCAGAGAATGTGGTGAGGATTACTTTCAGCTACTACCACACCAAATTTTAACTCAATATCTGTAAAACTGACTGAGATATAGGCAATTTTGTGTTGCCTAATGGAAGCCATCTTGAATTGGGTTGACTCCAAAAGTTAATCAGTTGTAGATGTACATCCAACGATTACTTTCTGAAGGTTTCAGTAAAATTGTTGAAGTGATCACCTTTTGTCTTTTGCAGTAGGCGATAAACATCCATCCTACAAAAACCTGTGTTCATTATTACATTTGCGTCATTTTACAAAATCCTAATTGAAAACAGCTTATTTTAACAATGAATCTTTTGGCAGGTCCAGTTGTTTAAAATGAAAAAAATGAATTCTGGGTTCTTTAAGATACAACCATTCATCTCTACTGTTTGAATACACATTTCACTCAATTATTAAACCCTTCCCAGCAGTCATCATTAGCATAAACACTCACAGGGATTGGAAGGAAGAGTTTGGTAAATATGCCAAATAACAATCAGAATGAGGTCAGTTGAAGTCTTAATGATTAGATACCTGTATCAGCAATGACAAGTGGGACAGTGACTGTGGTGATCCAAGGTGTGTGTCCCCTTGTAGTGGTGATCACTGATTTTGGAGCGCTGGTGGACACTATTACTGGCACCGACGTCGTCACATCTGTTCACATGGAAGTAAGATGCCAGTGGTGTTATGCAGGACTCACCAGGAATAAACACTTCTAGTTGGTGTTTACACTCCCTGCTGTCTCAGCTGATAAGCTGTGTTTATAGGATCTGTCCTCCTAACTTCCACTGAACTGCTCTGTAAAGGCATTATGTCAAAAAAGTTCTGTTTTCCACCAGGCAAATAACAAAAACAAAACCAAAAGAAAAAGAAAGAAAAAGTCAGGTAAAACATACACATGTCAGAGGGAACAATAGAGGGCTATGCTGGGGTTTTCCTCTATAGGAAAAGCTGACAGGGAGCTTTGCCTTCCTGTGCTGCTGCAGGCGAAAACGTTGCAGGCAAACCCAGCCGGCGACAGGAAACACGTGTGAATGTGCGGATGCTCGAGGAATGTTTGCAGCTCCGACAGGACTGTGTGAATGTGTCATATTGTCCAGCTCCAACAAACACTGTGAGACAACCTATACACCGGCATACCCTCTGTTATTTCCTTTTTTAGACATGTAGCATTTGGATTCCTTACTTCTGCTTCAGTGTTAGTATAGGTATAAAATATTTTAATATTGAACTAACAGTGGTAGTGTTAAGATGGGATTCATTTTTGAACAGTTGTCTCTTTTTGGGGGGGTCCATCTAAGAACTCACCGAGACAATGTGGACAGCACTGGCCCTTGCGTAAAACCGGTACCCTGCAGTTGGCAGCCGGGCAGCGCTGAGAGAAACACTGAATGGTGCCGTTGTTGCAGGTGCAGCTAGTGCAGGCGTTGGCCTTCCAGGAGTCCCCCGCTAGCAGCACGTCCCCCTCACTGGTCATGCAGTACTGCTGCTGGCTGCTGTTTACTGGCAGCAAAGAGCTTAGCGTCTCCTCTGCAAATGAACACAGCATAGGCATACAAAGGGTTACGACTGAAACGTTGCCTAATTGAATCTGGAACTGAATGTGTGCAGTCTGCTTTTGTATGAGCTGCTTCTAATTATCGCTGCTGATGTGGTTGTGTATCAATCTGTTAGCAAAATTTCTCATGAACCAGTGAACAAATTTTGATAAGACTTGTAGAAAGTAATCATTGATGTACATCTGCAACTGATTAACTGTTGGAGTCAACCCAATTCAGGATGGCTGCCACATCTAATTAACATTAGCTAACACAAAATGTTTCTATTGTCTCAATTTTACAGATATTGAACTAAAATCTGATGCAGCAGCAGCTGAAAGTCATTTCTAACACATACTCTGATCAAGACATCACTCCTTTAACTGACTCCTGCATTTCACCTTGATAAATACCATGTCAATCCAACAGGGTTATTGGGCCTTAAGAGCAGCTTTCAAGATAAGATATTTAATATATGTTAAACACAAAAATAAGTGACATTAAATGTAGATGTCAGTTCAGCCTTGGACCTTGTCTTTGTCTTTTTCATCAAACCCCTGCAGAACTGAGCATTGTGGCCTTTTCATGACCGGTGACACACTGGGTTTCTCTACTGTACACATCCATCACGGGACCGTCAGTGAGATGTGTATTATTCCCACATTCCTGGTGACCGGGCCCATACATATATCAGAGTCTAGCCTCTGACAGTCTGCTTTTGTGAGGGGAGATGCAACGATAAGGCAGGCCGACATTCTCAAGGAGCAGCTCTCAGGCGCAGTCAGGCATTGCTGATTTGTGGGCCTCATGCTTGGGAAATGATGTTTACAAGTTTATAAATGTGTAAGAGATACGTAAGTGTTTGGGTTTGGTTGTAAATAACTTGTGCATGTGGTTTGCTTGTACAGTTCGATTGTGTCAACATTTGTGTATTCCACAACCAGGAGATTTTCAAAGATTACATTCTTGTCCTTCCAGCAATCAGATTTAGATGAGCCTCTGTTGTGGGTGGCTGGGCGAAAGCGGGCCACATGTGCTGCCTTCCTGAAGGATTTCTATGTAAACCCAACCGGTCTTGGCTGGTTCCTTTATGAGCCTGTGTGCCTGACATAAAACTGCCCACCAGAGCAACATGCAAGACCCTCCAAAACCAACTGCAGATAGCATATTAATAACTGCTTTCCTTCCTAACTATTTCTGACCAAGGTCCTCCATCCTTGTTTTTTTTTACCTGAAACTACCCTTTCTTTCCTCTTTTTTATTACCTTGGCACACATGGCAACATGTGTCCTTGTTCCTAATGGGCGTCTGACAGAGAGCCGGGGGACACACTTCAGTGTCGCACAGGACGCGACCCTTCCTGCAGGTGCAGCGTGTGCACTCGTCCAGGTTCCAGGTCTCCCCCTCCACGTAAAATTCCCCCCCAGGTGCTCTGCAAACCACCTCTGGCTGGCCACTGCCGGACTCATCTATAGGAAATAAAAATCAAATATAAGGAAAGGAAGCTTCTAACTTTAAATATGCAATCGTTATCGCTCGAAGGCAAAGGAATAATGTTTCTGTATGCAGAGACATGGGTTTATCTGTAACATTAGCAAATGATCTCATGAACCAATGACCAGATTTTAATGAAAGTTTCAGAAAGTAATTATTAGGTTGAAATCTCCAAATGATTTATTTTTGGCTTCACCCCAATTCAAGATGGCCACCACTGCCAACTGGTCTTAAAAATCACAAAAATGGCTTTAATTCAGTCCATTTTACAAATACTGAGCTAAAATGTAGTGTGGTAGTAGATGACTGACATTCACAACACATATTCCAAGTGCTAACAGATTATGCAACATCCTGCAATGTCACATAAAGTTGAGCGTAATGTTATTTTCAAGGTTTGTCTAAAAAGGCTATAAATGTCAGTTGTCAACCTAAGATGATCCTAGTTGAAAACTCTGGCATGAAAGGCGGTGAATGATATGCATTTCTTCAAAGAATGCTAGGACTATAACAATAACTGCTACATGATGAAGTGAAGTGTGTTTAAAAAGTAAATAAAGAGACAGACTTTGGAGCTTTGGAGACCTCCATCTATTAAAAGGAAGCATCAGGCTGTGTAGCTGAAAATATCTTTACTGTCCAGCTGAGTAGCAAACATCTGCAAAGAGTTACACTGTTGTCCCCTGACTAAGTGCTCCGCTCCTGAAATTCGGAGACATTCTTTCCCTCCTAAATATTTGAAGAGCCAACTGAGTCACGCCTCCATAAATATTGCTTGTGAAATGGGGAGCTGGGAATCGAAAATGTGTGGGTGTGGAACAGTGCGCACTCCAACCCCAGACAAAAACACATGGAGGTTGTCACTTTGCATGTCTGGGGACACAAGAAGTAAAAACTAAATAATGATATGAGGCTCTTAGCTGAGGAGGGATTTTTGCTGTCATAAGTGTACATGAAAGGGAGCAAACAGCCAAGTCATTTTAAAATGAGGTTTAGCAAAAGGGAATGGTGATGTTTTTGTACTTGTTTGGGAATGTGTGCGTGTGTGTGAATGTATCTCTTGCACCACAGGACAGATTTTTGTTAAACGTTTCGGAAATAATCATTGGATGTACATCCACAATTGATTAACTTTTGGAAGTGAATTTGGCTTGTACTGATTTTTTTGCTTCATTTCCTATTTAAAAATTTTTCTTTCAAACGCAAAGTCTTTTCATTTCTGTGCTGTTGAACAATTCAAAATGTTCATTCACTAATAGTGTTTTTTTTTTTTTCCAGACGTATTCATGAGCTCATGCACTGATTTTCACGACAGAATTATCTTGTAGTGCACTCAAACCTTTTTTAAAAAAAACTCCACATTATTTGCAATCATTCATTACAATTAAGAGTCACAACTACCAGGAATCTTATGGTTCTAGTAAAAGTGGTGATTGAAATGTAAAAACATACCCTCACAGGTTGGACAACAATGATCAGGCTTGACAACCGGATGAGGGCAGCTGGGCATGGGGCAAGATATGAGCACGCACATCTCCCGTCCCGAGTGGCAGAAGCAGTCCCGGCAGCCGTCATGCCAGCTGTCGCCCTCCTCGTAATGGCGCCCGTTGGAGGTGAGGCAGAAGCTGGGTGTTGGAGCTGGGATGGTTGTGGTTGGGACATGGCTACTTTCTAGAAGAAAAAATGTGAAAGACACAGGTGGAAAGGGTAACAAACCTACATTCAATACAGTTTCATGCAAACTTTGTTACTGCTCACTCTCCTGTTTACAGAAATAGCTTTAGTGACAATAATTTTGCAGAGCAATAAATACTGCTGCTGCAAGTAGTTATGAGAAACCATTTATGAATGAAATTATGAATAGTACAGCATATGCATTTTCATAAATAACAGTATGCTGTTGAAGAAGAACATTAAAAAAGTCACTTGAACTCCTTATCTGCACGTAGAGAATACAAGCAACTCCTACCACAACTGCCACTTAAATACTTCTGGGTCATTTCACACAATTAGGAACCTTCCAAAGCATAAAAGACTAAAAGACTATTCAACTGCAACCAGAGACCTTATTAGGAGAAAAATTGCCAAGCTGTCATCACACAGCTCTTAAAGTTTGAAACCCTGTGAACTGTACAGCTTGGGCAGATGAATTGGTGCTGATTCTCTCATGTTTTTATAACTTCAAAACACACAAAAAAAAATCAAAAACATATAAAAAATATTCCTGGGTTCTTAAATGTTGCAAGTTACACAGAGGGTCATTCAGGAATTTTAAAAACAGGTAAACATTGTTTTATTTGCAGAAGGTGATGGTCAGTCTGAGAGCCTGTTTGAGGAAAGGACGAGCCAGGTGTACTGCTACGGTTTCCATAAAGGAAAAACTGTATGAGGCTGAAATATGTCAAATATAACCAAATTAACCAAATAAACACATCAAATAGAAAGTGGCGAAGTATAAATAAGGTGCCTGTATACCAGTTTCAAGCCGAGGGAATCTAATTAGAGTTGCACACACAGCCCCTGGATAATAAAAGAAGCACTGACAGGAACTAAAACATGGAAACTTTCAGTCTCACGGGGAAACGGTAAAAGGTAGAAAAAAAATGCTGACCTGCTGGTAAATAAGAGTAAACGCTAGTAGTTACTCATCTGAAAGCCATAAGCATACGTACAGTACCATAGCAATCTATTCAAATTTAAAATAGTGTAACATAAATTGTTTCCCATGAAATCCTTCAACACCAAACTCTGAAGTAGCATACATGCAATTGTTGAGACATTTCAAATATTTAGAGGCAGCATCTTGTGTGAAGGAAGTGATATATTTAGAATAGACTTTAGGCTTTTTAACTTAAAATTTGTATGCACAAAATTATTTATTGCACCAAATGAAAGGGAAAAAACAATTGGAATAATGTGGCTTCTTTAAACTAACTAACTTATTTCTTCAGTTCTTTTTCTTTTGGCTGTTCTCTTTTCAGGGGTCGCCACAGCGAGTCGTCCTCCTCCATCTAACTCTGTCTTCTGTGTCCTCTGTCCTCACTCCAACTACCTCCATGTCCTCTCTAACTGCATCCATATATCTCTGCTTTGTCTTTTTCCTGGCAGCTGCATCTCTAACATCCTTCTACCAATATACCCACTGTCCCTCCTCTGCACATGTCCAAATCATCTCAGTCTGGCCTCTCTAACTTTATCTCCCAGTCCTTCAACCTGTGCTGTACCTCTGATGACCTCATTCCTAATCCTGTCCATCCTTGTCACTCCCAAGGAGAACCTCAACATCTTCACATTTATTTATTAAGTTATTTGTCTTAATTTATCATTTGCAGTTCACTCATCTTTCTGTAGCAAGAATTTGATTCCTATAAATCTTACCTTTACACGTGCAGATGGAGCAGCCCTTCCGGTTCTGTCGATAGCCATTGCTGCAGTGCTTGTCGCAGGTGAAGGGAGGACATTTCACACAACGACACATTTCACAGCCGTGTTTGTTCCTCCTGCCGTGTGACAAACAAAGACATAATCAAGCATGCATGAACAAAAAGTCTGTTACTCCAACAATGTGTCAAAAAGAAAACAACACCAGAGTTTAACATTGTTTCAAACTGACTGTTTCTCCTGCTGAACAGCTTGTTGTTGTGACACTCTGAAACCCACATGCTAAAGTCTAGAATAATCAACATCTGGACCTGCTTTCCCCTCTCTATACTTGCTGCCTTTGAAGACTGCTGAATAAAAGGCCAACATGTGAGCAGCCTGTGGTTTGCACATCATACCAATCTTAAAGACTCTGGCAGCGGCAATTTAAAGCCAATTCAGATGCTTTCAATTCACCCTGTTGCCATCTTTATTGCTCCAATGACTGAGCAGTGGACTTATAGGAGTTAATGCAGATAGAAAGAGCTTGTTGATGTTATAGAAAAACTACACTGAAAGATAAAGGCTTCTGTTGGTCACGTTGGAAAAGAAAAGGAGAAAGGAGTAGGATGAAATGCAGACACTAAGGAAGCTGGAAACACACCAGTTGGGTCCAATTATCTCCATAATAAAACATGGATGAGCTGCAGGTTAATAAATTGTCAAACCACAATGACCTGTATCCACTTCTCACTTCCTCTACATCTCTCCCCGTCTCATTCATTCTCACTCAGCCTTCCTTTCGCTGCAGGTAGGTGATGATTCCTATTCTTCACAGAGGCCTCGTTAAACCTGGATAATGACACTATTAATCTTTATCTGCCAAAACTAATCATATCCTAGAATCTACGAAGCCTCACAAATCTCAGGTTCAGCCAACAGAGGACCTATTCTATGCTGAAACAGCAACGGCCGCTATAGAAACAACACTGCAAGAGGCAGGTTAAAGCCTCACTGTACAAATACAGAGACAGAGTCCGGCAAACGTAAAGCATGGCTTTGTTTGTAGATGATTTGTGGAATGCTAAGCAGCGCTTTAGGCTCCAGGGGGATAGAAGGGCTTCGGGAGGCACTGGAGACCCGGACTAAAGACTGCTAGCTTGGCAGAATTTCCACTGTGGTGCATCTGTGATGTCCAGATGAATGCCTTTCATGACCTGTATGGTAAAAGTCACAATTTTAAGCTATGAAAGATAAAAAAAAATACATCTTCAGCCACAAACACAACCCACAAAATTCTCTTCAATTATCCTGTTAACATCCTGTTTGTTCAGCACATCTTCATTTGAGTCTGTTTTACATCCATCCTGTTTTTGATCATCTCGGAACTCACAGGATGTCGTCAACGCATCCAATAAAAACACTGAGATCATTTGATCTCTTATTTTGTGTGTGTGGTGGCAACAAGCAGGAGTGTGAGAGGACAGATCTGCACAGCGAGGCAGGGAAGCTCTCAGAGGATTTTAGACTTCTGAGGCAAGCCCTAAACAGCTGCTTAGAAAGGATAAAACCAGGACTTCCTGCTCCCCCTACCCCCTCCCCAGCAGGATTCTTCTCATCCTTTTCTCTGCAAATATATTAAGTCCATCTTCAGCCATAGCTGCAGGGAGCACGGCTGAAACTTCAGAGGGATCCAAGCTGCATATGTTTCATAAAGGTTGCTTTTGTCCTGATGTGATTTTGATCATTGTTTTGAGACAGGATGAGGATTTATGAAATGAGAGTGGAGCCTGGGGACCAAGCATCCTGGTACAAAGCGCTTCCAGATGTTTGATTGGGGTAAATGGGATTAGGAGGAGAGGCGTTGCGGGGCGCTGAGAGGCTAATGTGGACCCCACAGAAACTTAATCACACACAAACAGACACTAACACACACACACACAGATATTGAATTCTGGGAATGACCACCAGGTAGGTAGGCTCTTTGATCATGGATACTAAACACCTGTTGTAACACTTTTGAGGCACCACTGGATAATCTATTGTATAACCATGGCAGTTTAGTGTACACACAAAAGGTGAAAGGTCTAAAATACTTCAGGTTTCTCTGCATACACAGCTCAATGAGAAACTGATGAATTTTGATTAAATTTGGACACCATATTTGAAAAACATATCTCTTAGTCATCCTTTCTGTCAGGCTACAGAAAAACGTTATTGCTGAACAGTTGCTGGCATTCATGAATGATAACAGCGCTTTTAACGGTGCTAGTCTGCTTTTAGGGCACTTCATAATAGAAAGATGGCACTTTTTAAATTGACTTATGAACTACTTTTGAGTACAGAAAAAAGAAACAGTTCAATTGAGATTCTTTCAGAAAAGTACTGCCTTTGATGCTGCTGATCACATCATCCCTTTGCATTGTTAAGAGCTCTAGGATCAAAATTAAGGACCCAGTTGTAAATTTATTATGCTCATACCTCTCAAACAGAAATTTCTAAATCATTGAAGATCCTGTGGTGTACCTCAGGGATTCATCCTTGTTCCACCTGACTAAACTTGGCTCATTCTCCTTTGCTCACTGCCTTTTAAAATGTTGCAAAAAAGTTTTGATAATGTATTAAATTACAGCTCATACAGGTGTTTCTTTCTGTTGTGTATTTAAAAGGCTAACCATCTTAAGGCAAACAAAAACAAATGCATCGTAGACAGAGTAAAACCATGGATGAAAAATGTGAGCAGTTGGATTTGGGTGATGAGAAAGCACAAAGGGTCAGTGGGTACACATACACATATCCGTAGGGGCAGGTCTTTGTGCAGGTCAGAGGTCGGCACTTGGATGTGGGAATGCTGCACTCACACACCTGACAGCCAAAATCATCCCGCTCATATCCCATTGGACATTGCAGAGAACAGTATTTTCCCAAGTCAGGACAGGAGTCATCTGAAAGAGTTGAGAAAGGTCATCTGATGATGGCCACAACAATCCATCAAAAAGCAAAGACATGGTTTGCAACGGGGCTGATCACAGGAACATTCCTGTGAGCGAGTGCCTTGCAAAGACACAAATAGGCTCTAATGAATATCAGCATGTCTGCGCTGCAGTCAAAACCGAGTGGTTGCTAAATTCTTTTGACAGAAGCATGCGCAAACAGGTAAACACTTAAATTTCTAAAAGTCATTCAGAGACTTTAAAGTTCAACATAAAGCAAGGGAGGAGAACTTACTGTTGAGGCACTGGCAGAGGAGACACCCATTTTTGTCTTGTTGGAAGCCATGAGGACAGTCATTCACTGACAAGGAGCAGTTTTCCAGGGGTGGACATAGAATGGGGCTAATTGTCTCATAAGAAGGTTCTGGAGAAGAATAGACAAGATGGAGGAAGGGGTCTTGCATGAGAAATTTATCTGGAAAAACTTTAGTCACAGTCAGGGAGGCAGTAGGAGAAAATAAAGATAACTCAATAAGAAATTAAGTATTTTGGTATAAAATCTCACTTAATTCGATATAAATAGGTGTCTTTAAAGCCCCTCAGGTGGAACAATCATTTAATGATTTTTGTGCCATCTGTAATAGCTACCTATTTACACATTTACACTGCTCTAAACAGTAATTACAGATAAATGTAGAGCAATTATACTAGGGTTGGGTACCTCCCTGTACTATTGTGCTCTACTGTCTCCCATTAGTAAGCTGAATGTGTCTGGCACATTTAGAAGCTTCAGGACAGCCAGTGAAGGCAAACAAGCACCCCATGGGCTTCATTCAGATTCTATTGTTGCTCCAGACTGTCTTGAATTTGGGGCCAGATTTATTGAGAATCCACATAAAAAAAAAACCCAAGAATAGAACAATACACACACAAGCACACGCACACGCAAACATGCACCGTCACGTCTCCTAATAAGTGCCTCTTGCCACGTTCTGTGGGAGGAGCAGGCTCAACGAGCTGTAACTAATTACAAAAAAGAAAAAAAAAACTTCAATTATGCAGCCTCCTGCTTTTAAAAGCATGCCATAACTTCACACACAGGTGGGTCTCATTTTAGCGGGCAAGGGTAATAAAGGAATACAAAGAACCCTACAGCTTGAAGAATGCTCTGTGGCCTCCCCTTTAATGAGCCCATGCAGATATACTCTTTGTAGCAACGCTGGAGGGCCACATGAGCTGTCTGCATGTGGTATGTGGGTTAATGTGTAGCTTATATACTAGCTTGTTGCTGCACATTAGACCTAATAAAGTTTTACTTGGCCTACAGATACCTTCACAGAAGGGACAACACTCTCCAGGGATCTTCACAGGGTTTTGGCAGCTCTGTTTGCAGGCCATGGCTGTACAGTGAGGATCCCCATCCACACACTGACAGAAGGTGCAGTCATCCTCTTTCCACTGCTCCTCATGGGCTCGCAGCTTATTATTCACCCAACAACTGGCCTTTGTGCTGTCTGATGACAACAGCTCTACATCTGAGAGGGAAAAAGAGACATATTTTTAATTTAATAAGAATCAACATGAGAGAAACAACATAAAGCAGAGTAGAAGCAGAACAGAAAACGGGATATTCCACAAGGGAGCAAACAAGATATGGAGTCTGGCCTTTGATGAAAATCAAAACAGAAAACACACTGCTGAACTTAGAGGATTTACTTAAATGTATAAGTCAAGAAAGGCTTTCTGGTTTGTGACAACATATGTATGGCTCCAAGTTCAAAAGTTCAGAGTATTGCTATGTCAACTTGAGTGAAATTTGGGAATTTGAGACACATAAAGGCTGATGACATTCATGACATCTGGTTCTCACAGTGTCCACTGATGATTTTAGCAAAAGTCTGAACTAAGCCATGCGAGTTTCAGCTCTGACCCCTCCAGGTTAAAGGCCAGGCCAAAGTTTGATAACATAAATTTCCGTCCAGAACAAAGAAAGAACTTCCCTCTCTTTTTAGATGTCGTCATTAGTTTCACGTAGAAGCTATAACAGTTTAAAAGCCAATTTGAGACATTCTGCTCAGCTTGAGGTAATAGATTATGTCTGAGCCCAGCTTTGACAACCTATTTATATTGTATTTTGGGGGGGAAAGTTAGAGCACATTCTCTGAATTTTCCTTATGTCAGTGTAAAACAATACATATGTTTCTTCATATGTACGGAACAGCCCATTAAATGACGGGTGATGCAGAACAAATGTCCTCTGATACTGACTGAAACTTGGCTGTTGAGGTCTTAGTGATCTTAGTGTCTTAGTGATCATAAACTACTGACAAAAACAACAGGCTCTTTACTTGCTAATTGCCACACTATGGTTACCAGCTGCTCTCAAACTGTCTGATGTTTGAAGCAGAAATGGTAGCGCACAAAGCTTTTTGAACCTTTACTTAACAATGCTGTCAGATGTGATAAAAATGATCTGACACATAAAATCGGTTGGATTTCAAACCAAAACCATCAGCTAAAACATGCCAAACCCCCCCTCATGAGCTGAGCAGAACTTCAATCTCTGGTTTTAGTACTTTGTCGGTTTTGTTAGAATCAGCCTCTTTCACGTACAGTAGAAATAACAATTTGGTATAATTTACAGTAGATTTTTTTAAGACACATTATTACATCATATGTTCTCCATTGTGATTCTTGCAGGCAAAAATGCAGCTTTCCATAAGGAATTGATAAAAACATCTATACCGTGTAAAGAACTGCAGACTCTTCCAACACTATTAGCACTCCTGCTCTTTGTCCTCTTCTCCCTCTTACTGTATGCATCTGATTACCTGTAGCCATGCTGGCAGAGACCAAAGCTGGCTCCCATCTCCATCCACAGGCTCCTGTCAGTCTATAATGTGGCTGCCATATGCCCAGCAACCCCTTTTTTTTCTTTAACGATGCCAAAAGCACATATCAGGGCTCTCTACCTGGCTTTAAGCACACGTGATTAAGCCAGATCCACATCTTAAAAAGCCACGTTGTTCTTACTGAAAGTCTCCCTCGTGGAAATGAATCCCTGGATCTGATGTGAGGGGAGTTTCAGGATAGGAGAATTTGTCATCATCCAAGCTGCACAATCTTTAGGCTCTGCGACTGTGTTGCCACATTGTAACAAAACAATCAAGTAAATGTGCATACCTATGCAGACGGGGCAGCACTCGCCCTCAGGAGTGTAGACGTTTTTACATTCTAGCTCAGCACACTCTGCCTTGGAGCAGAAGGAGATTCCTCCACGGCACTGACACAGCCAGCAGCTGTCCATGCGATACACCTCTCCTTCAGAGAACTTTTTCCCTTCGAAGTCACACATAGGAGAGACTGCAGAGAAGATAAAATTGTTGTCAGTCTTAAATTCATATGTGTATGATTTGTGCTGAGTGCACAATACTCTGTCAGGCATCCTTCACATTTGTCTTACATTAACAACAGCATTTACTCATCATGACTCTACAAGACAAATATGCAGATTTTATCGATAATTTCAATCTTCATCAGTGAGAGTCTATCAAAACCTTGTACAACCAAAAGCGAAGACAACTGTTCATTTTTTATTGCTGATGGAAACATTTTTTTATAATCCAAATGGTTCTGAAGTTGATCATGAAGGCTGGAAAGTGGCATTTATCAGACAATGAGTCCATTGGGAGGAATTTCACAGGAATCTATCAAGTCTTAGAATAGTTTGGATTCTTGCAGTGCATAGTAAATTAAAACAGTTTGGATCTGAAGAATTTGGCAGAATCTGGGCTCAGTACTCTGGTGGCAGGTACCCTGGCCAGTATTTACTAAGAGCATCCAAGCATTTAAAACCACTTTCAGCTGTTTTCTCTCAGCTATGAAATATAATTATCCTATTTACATCAGGAGTGAACAACAAGATCTGATTCTGCATACAGTCAACAAGTTTGCTGGTATATAGACACAAATCAGGAAAATAGACCGAAGAAAAGCTTAAAAATAGCAATAACTAAAGGTGCAGTTTCCTAAAATAGAACTAAATTGATTAATTATTCACAACAATGGGTAGTTTTTTAGTAAAAAAAAAAAGAAAGAAAAATGACCCCAATATGGTAACACTGCATTACATATTCAATGTACCACAGAGATTTGAATGCCTCAGCTTTACAAGATCCTAAGTAACTATTAAATAGCAGTCAGCAAGGGAGAGAGAGAGAGACAATTCGGTTATGTAAGAAAGCCTCAACACTCACAGAGGAGTAGCTGCATTAGTAAGGTAAATAAATGCATAACTCAGATGGAAGCAGATGTGGGGGTTGGGGGATGGTTTTCATAAATGAGAGCAGAGGTTAAAAGCAGCATCTGTACGCCATACCTTTAAGTTCAGACTCAAAGCGTCTGAGCCAATGACCCCATGCCTCTCGACAAGCAGTGCTGAACTCCTAATACAAAGCAGGTGGGGCAGCAGAGTTGAAAGTAGAGTGGGGATTTTGTTCAGCCTTTATTATCTATCTTGCCATTTTTCCAGCCTTCTTTCCTCTCCTGTTCTTTAATCCTGTGATTTCAGTTTGTGTGCTTCATAAAAAGCAGCAAAAATGCATGAAGCACTTTGGCAATGGCTTTTTAATGCTCACAGACACAATAGGAAATTACATGATGGGATGCTTATGTAATTTATTGAGTGTTTGTAATTTCTATGCCACTTGCAGTTTTGTGCACTTTTATTTTTTGAATTGAGGTGAGTATCATATGTAAAGATGCTGTTAAACATTTTCAAAAGGCTAGGTGTTCTTCCGGCTTCTCTTCTGGTTTACAATCTTCAAAAATCGAAGACACTGAGAAAATGGATGTTTTCCCAGAGATAAATAATAATTGAATTAATCACTGTCTGCTTTAGAAAAAAAAGTTTAACAGATGTCACTAACACAACTACACTATCAACTGTTGTTGGCTGCATGTTCATAATGAAGTCAAGCTGTAGTCCCTGAGACTGATTAAAGTGGTGATCTCAGCCTTATTGCTTAACATCAGCATAAATCTCTCAAACTCGGCACCCCTGCCTGACAACCGGGGACATATTTCGAATTTGTACCAGCCAAAGTGTTGAGAAACGGCAGCTTAACCGGATCAAACAGGATCTTCTGTAACATCGAATGACAAAGGTCAGGACAGTGCTGCCAGGTCTGAGTTGCCACAGATACAGATGTTTTTCAGCCAATAATGAAGCAGATGAGGCCAAAACACACAGGTGGGACTTAAATGTTACTGGACATGAAGACCCTGATGAAATATTACCCATCAGCCCTATGGGCACTGGAAAGAAGCTAATCAATCCAAGCCACAAATGGAAAGACAATGCAGGGATGGGTTAGAATGTTTGCCACTGGATGGTATTGTTTCAAAATAAATTAGACTTTATAAGATGCTGCATTTGTTGATGTTGCGTTGGAAGCTGCTGCAGGACTGGAAAGTTGGGGCCTAGTGCGTGTCTTTGTCCATGTCCCTTTTTTGTGGAGCTTTCTGACATGACACGCAGTCATGCAGCCCTAACGGACAGTAGGAGCAGCACAAAAGGCATCAAACCCCAAGTCCAAAGAGCAGCAGACACTTGTTATCAAAACACTGATCCCCCGGCCCCCACGGCTGCCATTCAGCCCCCGCTGGCATGCCGGACTCGATTACCCTCCCCACTGGCAGACTGGAGCGCATAAAAAGCATTCCCATCAATGAACTGTTGAACCTTTTCCCCTTCTGGACGTGTGACCAGACAGGAACCCTTTGACACTGCACTTCTGTTGAGCAAATTCATAGCCTAAGCACTTTTCTGGTCACTGGGTTTGTTAAGTCTATTAATTCCAGGACACGGCACTCATTTATACATCTGGAGGTCCCAGAATGGGAATTTGTTCTGTTGGTAAAACAGAGAATATTTTTTGGGTGTGCAGAGTAAACAGGCCAGTGCCACAGGTCCCCTCCCTCCTGGTCTTCCTGGCTAACTCTGCTCCACAACAGAGGTGCAGTGAAATTTTAATGAATGTTCTCTCTTTTTTTATATTCTTGTGTCCATTTTTCACTAGATCAGCCTTGCCACAGGCTTTGAATAGCCTATTGTAGTTAAAATCCATTCAGACAATAAAAATGTGGGTTTAACACAAGAAAAATGTGTTCGAACTTTGGTCATTAACTCTGGAAGGCATTGACTCAGCATGATGAACAGTAATAATCCATCCAGCAACTTTCTTTTTTACTGTAGATGATTGTTCGGCAGGGAGAAAAGCCTGACTCAGAAGAACATAATTGCCTCCAGTTCACTGATGCATTTCACACCAACTGTGTAACTGCTTCTTGCAGTGTGAGAGCAATCAAAGAGTGTTGTGTACACTTCAGTGCTATCACCTTTCTGGCACTCATAGACATCACAGCAGTCTCCTGGCTGACCGCTGGCCTGACTGAGTGGAACGGGGTGCTGTCCGCTTGGGCAGTGGGGCTTCTGGCAGGCACCAAAGTCACAAGTGCACTGGGGTGGTATGGAAGGGCAGCAACCAGCAGGGGGCGTGTAACTCTTGGTCAGGACTGACCCTTTGGGGCAGGAGGGCACCGGCAGAGCAGGACATGTCACCCCAGCACACCTCAGCTGTTCTGCAAAGAAAACACACATGAATGAATTAATTCATGAATACACAAGTTGTTCCGTATTTCATTTGAACAACGCTGTTCTCCTAAAGGAGGTGAGGTTTGTTGTGCTGCCATGTGTGAGTGCCTGCTTGAGCCACTTTAGAAAGATGCTTGTCATGGCAGAAACCGACCGCTGAGTTCACACAATCACCCAGCAAAACTCTGCCCAGAGCTATTAGATCCTCACTTCAGTTTGTGGCAGCTTTACAGCCTTCTGTCAAAGCAGTGAGAGTGCAGCTCCCTCTCCCTCCCTCTCTCTCTCAACATGACATGGTTCGCATATCCTGTCGCCGCGACTCTGATCCCACTCAGTCTGCCTCAACTAGCCCACAATCCAAACAGCCGCTTGCTCTCTAAAACCAGTCATTAATAGCAGCCAACCTTCAACAGAGCTTTGCTTCATGCCAGTTTACTGACGCCCCTCCACTTAGCATACCAGGATGTATTTGTCCATTCATCTGCAGAGCCAATATAAAGGCTCTGATAGCTCTTGTTAGAGGTGTGTGTGTGTGTGAGTTGTATGCAGAGTAATCTGGGCAAGGGGCTTAAGGGTGTGTTTTGGAGCCTTTTTCAGGAAAATAAAAGTGAAGCCCCTTCACAGATATTTCTTTAGAACAGTAGATTTCTTCCAAAAAAGGGGATTACTAAAACCAAAGGAGGGTGTTTATTTTGGTTCTCAGTGTCGCTGTAATGTACACAGGAAGGCGGAGGTGGGATGAAAATTGAAGCTCTATCCTGTAATCAATCAGTCACTAAGTTCTCCCTCCGATCCCCAGTTGTAAACAGAGAGTTTAACAGAAAATCAGAAAGGGCAGAGAAAGTGGAAAAGCAGTAAATCTATGTGTCACTGAACATGACACACACATACAGAAGAACCCGAGTCAACAGATGACTATTATATCAGAGTTAAATCAAGCTGATTATTATTTTTATAAGAAATGCCTGACAATCTTTGCATACATATGGTTTTTGAGGAAAGAAAATTAAACAGACTGAAAATTGCATAACAGCGTTTTGGAAAAGTTTCCAGAGTTTTTGGCTGGTGGTCTTTCTGGATTGGTGATGGAGGCACAGCACAAGTCTCTCAGAAGATGTGCCTCAAACCCGTCATTCAAACACCAGTGAATGGATGTCTTTGAGTTATGAGCAGGTTCAGGGTTTAGATTTTCAATTTCACAATTGGACCTTCCAATCATATTATTTTATTCTATTTCAAAAGGATAAAATCTATCATTAAATCCGATCCTATTCTACCAGCTAGTTTAACAGCCATTCTGCTTGACCCAAAATAAATATATATTAAAAAAAAAACACGTATAGATGAGGGGCTTTGACTGTGACTGCGGCAGTTTGGTGGGTGGAGGTAATGTAACCGACAGATGAAATTGAGAAGAAGGGAAATGTTAAACTTTTCTGGCTCCAGATAAATACAGCAGGAGTGTGAGGTGTCTGTACTGTACTGTTTACTCAAGCAACCTGGGAACCGTGAGGACCGCCACAAAGCTCTCATTGATAAACTTTGCAACTGAATAGTGTCATAGAAAGTGAAGGAAAACCCCCAAATTAACGGACGGCTGCAACCCTTTCAAAGATTTTTGGCTTAATTTCTATGCTGGAGTTAAATAAACTTCAGATGGAAGTGCTGATTGGCCAATGTTTTACCTTCAATAAAGTCTAACACAGTTCACTGCTGCTCAGTTAAATTGCTTTTGCATTTGAAAACCTCAAGCTTTTTTTTTAAATCCGCAAAAAAATGCACAGGGGCAATCTTGCTCAAGGTTCCGTGCTGAAAAACACTTTCTGTGCATTGTGTACGACTCTGAGAAGCCTGATTACTCTTTCAGTTGTGATAATGGCTGGGGTTAGAGAGCGCTGGGAAAAGCAGCTGGCAGACATGTCATTGTCATTCAAATGAATTGAATTGTATGCATCTATGGAAGTGGTCCAACCCTTGTAGGTCTAATTAATGTAATTTTCTTTTAAGATGGAACATTTATGAGAACAATAGGCAGAAACAGAGGTTGGGAAAAGTCAGCAGCGAATGGATTTTATGCTGCACCATTTCTGTTCTATCTCTAAGCTCAAATGGCCATGATTGGTGAGTCAGTGAATGCAAAATGATTCTTTGTATAACAATGGTGGAAACACTCCAGCTTACGCAAACACAAAAGCCATGATTTGGTATGCTTGATAAATTCTCTATGAAGATCAGGCAAAAAGTGCTTTTTTATAACTTTAAGATAGGAAGGAATTGTAAACCTATACCGCAAAGTATTCCCTGCAACATTATGCAATTTCTGTTACTCACACATAAGTGAGACATGGAAATTGTCTTGTAACCACAGAATGGTCTCGTTTGTAAACGATGTATATTTCTGGCATCTCTGCAGCTCATTGAAGAAAAAAAAACCTTATTTTTTTCTTCATGCTGGATACAAGGAGTGCAGTCTTTTTCTCCAAGCAGAGCAACTGAACCAGGCAGAGGAGGCTACGCTGACAGCCTGAGTTTACTCATGGAAAAAGTGCACAATGTGAGTTCTGTTCACCAACTGACTTTGGAAGCAAGTCAGTGGAGAACAAAGCCATCTCAGTCTCTGCCCTACGTGGGTTTTTGGTCTGTCCTCAGGTTTTATAAAGTTGCACAAGGGACACATCAGGGCGGTCTCTCATATTAAGCTGTGGGGGCATGGCCCTTCATCAACCAGCAGTTTGGGTAACCCCTGCCTTGGTCTAGGTATGAAGACCAAGGAGCAGGAGGGTATCCAAAAGGCAGAAACAGGTTCAACAGGTGGATACCTAGGGCATAGAGCAGAAGGCAGCTATACATGACTTGTTCTTTTAGTCTTTAGCTGATAATTTTGGATTGAAAACAAGATTGTGAGTGTGGGACAGTGGTGTGGTGGTTTGCACCATCACTTCACAGCAAGAAACACCCAAGTACAGATCTCAGCTAAGGCTGTTCTGTACAAAGTTTGTGCGGTCAATAGAGGGAAGTTAAATATGGATTATAATGTTGAATGTAATATAATATTTGTGGGTTGTGACATCTTTATGATAGTAAAATTATGTATTGTGTCTGTTTTTATCTGTGTGGGGAATTTTCTGTGTGATATTTTGAATTGGTTTGGGCATGAAAAGGCTTTAGATTATTCTTATTTAGGTGCTTTGTTTTATAGTTTAAAGTGACTTATTTTCATTTGAATATGTAAAGAATCAAAACTCACTCATTCACTTATTCATTCATTCATTCATTGAAATTCGCTGTGCAATAGAGTGCGGTCAAGAGAATGTCCACAACCTGTTGTGAACATTTGGACACCGATTCATTTGTGTAGGTTCATGTGTGCACAGCAAATGTACATAACATGTGTACATTCCAGAGAAACGACTTCTTGCTGTCAAATGGCACAACGGTTGACCAGTGATGAAGAGCTCTGAGGAATTTAGTCAGTCCAAAGAGTCTGTATTCCAGACAGAAATGCCACACCATGTATGGTTGTATCTGACACAATAATATAAAACTTCTGCTGCTAGAGGGAGTGTGGAGAGCACATGATCAGTCAGTCCCATATTTTAGACCTGTCTTTTTGTTTAGACCTTCTGTTTGGATGTAGCAGCAATCATCTAAAAAATCCTATGGTTTTCTGTTGGAATAACATTCATCTACAAGCCTTAGACAATTTCCTGAATGTTCAAATTAAAATGATCCCTACATGATGGCACCAAGTCAGAAGGTCATTAGAAAATGCTGGCTTCAAAAACTCTCTTTCTTTTGGTATTGTATTATTATTATTATTATTGGCAATAACAAAAATAATAAAGATATTCAATTATTGGAGCAAATGGCTATGTGTGGCTACAAAAGGAAATTGATGGGAAAACGCCTTGCCTATCTTGCTAATAGAACAGATTATTAGTTATAGTATGCCTTCTAAATTCTATGTAAAATTTGAAAAACTGAACAAAATTAAAAGGTAAAAAAAATCTGTTCTCAAGAGAAATCCAGAAATAGCTCTTCAAAACAAAACAGAACATGCGGCACATGTATTGTTTCTCAGACTCAGTCGTAATGTGTTGCAATTGTAGAAAACAACCCTATGAGAAATTGGAGCAAAGACAGCTGTTTGATAAGTTGTGGAGGAGGCAGTTGCGTTATGTATGGATTTTAGCCATGGGAACTTTTTTCTCTTGCAGAGAAGAAAGCAACATGATGATAATAAAAGTAAAGAGTCAGAGAACATCAACAGTTATCTTAGGCTCTATTGGGGATACTTTGATTAGGTAATGGTTATGGCTGAGTACTTGAGTAAAGGCTTTAAGCCTGGATAAAGGTAATAATTTAGAGCTGGACATGCAGGAGGAGCCTAAGACTTGTTTTGTGTGTATTTTGGCTCTTCTTGCTGGGCCAATATTGCCTGGCTTGGTCATTGACTGACAAAGAAAAGTAAGTGGATAGACAGAAATCCCAACAGGCTTTCAAGGGAAGAATTTTTTTTTGTCTCAAATAGCCACACAGGATCTTTGTTTCCTATTTCAATCCCACACATATATTAATACACACACGCTCTGGGAAACGACGAGGCCGCAGCTTCCTCAGACGGGGCACAAACATTCAGCACTGAGACGTCTCGTGCCCCCGCCAGCCAATGTGGGTCTGGCTCGGCCAGTAATAGCCTTGCCACAAAGAGGCTGCAGCCAAGCAGAACTAACAGTCCTTTCACAAGGGCAGAAAAAGGCAGGACGGAGGTGGCATACGTAGGCAAGTGAGTCTGTGAGAGCGAGGTCAGTTGGTTCTATGGCATCACACTGGGCACAGCTTCCTCGTCTGATGAGCCACTTGTGAACTCCCAGCTGTCTGCGAGGCACATTCCTCCAGTTTACACTTACTAAGCAAGGCCCAATCACTTCAGCATAATTCATGTTTACATCTATCTCTACTTCTGATCATATGTTTGCATCAAGTGACGCCAGATGCATGAATCACCAAAAAATGCCCAACCTGCTGTTGCTTGTTTCTATCAGTGAGCAGCAGCAGGGGAATTCCTCCAAAATAGCAGTCTGGGTCCTTATCATGATTGAAATATGTAAACCATCCCGAGTGTAAAACAACCAAACACCACCCTACCATGACCCTGGGGCCTGTACACAAATACCTCAACAAAATTGTTGGCTTCTGTTGCAGCTTCTTATCCTGCTGCATCTGTCCTTCCTCTGCTGCACTTATCACATCCTCTTTCCTCCCTGACATGTGGGCAAAACGTCTGGCACACCACGTTGCTTCAAAATGAACACAACCAAACTGTATCACTGGAACTCAAGTAAATGATCATCAAAATAAATAAAACACACCAGAGAAAATAAAAAAAACAAAACAATAATTAATCATTTGGAAGTTGTTTTTTTAGAGAATATAATCAAAATTGTGACAAAAAGAATCAGTATTTTCAAAATAAGAGCTTAAACAGTTTCTTTTTATCAAAATAGAACTTTGGGGATGCCAGAAACAGTTAAATAATCCAGGCTACCATTGTCATATCCTTCCATTCAGAACAGCAGCCCATAACCGACTGTATCATCTATCTTTTTTATGCTGTTAATAAAAAAAAAAAACAAGTGCTAAATAGTTAAGTTCTAACGCCAGAAGAGCAGGTTTTGCTGTCACACACTACCAGAACAAATTAGATCTTAATTAAAAGCCTAACATTCCTTCAAGAAATGCATATCATTCACCATCTTTCATGCCAGCGTTTTAAATGTCAGTCATCTTATATTGAGAAATGACAGTTATAGCTATTTTGGTCAAACCTGGAAAACAGCATTAGGTGCAATCTCATGTGGTATTGCAATATCTTGCATGATCTATTAGTTCTTGGAGTACCGTAATTGTTGTGAGTGACTCTCAGCTACTATCACACCACATTTTACCTCAATATCTGTAAAATTGAATGAGTTATATCTATGTCCTTCGGTGGACATCTTGAGTTGGATTGACTCAAAGAGTTAATCAGTTTTAGATGTCAATCCAACGCTTACTTTCTGAAAATGTAATTAAAATTCATCCAGTGATTCATGAGATATTTTGCTAACAAACAAGGTTGACTCCAAATAATTGATGCTGATGTTTTAAGCAAAGTTCTCAGACAATGAACAGCACTTGTAGTAAGTGATGTGAATGACTCTCAGCTATAACCACTCCAAATGTTAGCACAATATCTGTAAAAATAACTTTTTTATAAATAATTTTTTTTAAAGATAAATTGGCTGTGGTAGTCATCTTGATGTAAACAGGACAGACAAACAAACATACAAAAACATTATTCCTCCACCTACGCTTTTGTCAACACGCAATAATAAGTGCTTGTGCTTAAGACATTGAGAGGTTGATGATTGAGGTGGTTACCATGGAGTCCAACCACAGGACTGCATTCTGTCCAGAGGAAACTCCTGCCATTGACAGACAAAGGAAAATCTCTGGTGCAACGTCAAGACAAACAAGATAGCTATCTCACACAGACACAAACACACTCAGGCACGCAGGCTCAGGAACGTAGGCTCAGTATGAGTTACTGTATCAGTGCATCGCGTCGTGCACATGTGTGCATTGTTCCACACGCAGATGTGTTATTTAATGGCTTCACACATCCTCATCTTCTGCTTAATGAGGGGCCATAGGAGGGGCGGGTCTGTGCTGTGGTGAAAACTCATAAGCTGCTGAAAAATGTTGTTTACAGTTTTCACTGATGTGAGTTTAAACTGTCATCCAGTGGGCTTGGGCTCTGAGAGGAGTTGCTCAGCGCAGACAGAACTTCTTTTATTGTAACGCGAGAGCCAATGATACGTCTGAGCAGCATAATGTTTAATGAGTGCACATCCTGCGGCTGACTCAAGAGAAACATCCATGCAGCCGTTAAGGGTGTGTGTTTGTAACATAACCTTACTGTTACATGCAGACTAAATCAACTCAAATGTGTCTTTATGACATGAGGTTAGAGATTCATCAAAGGATATAAACGCTCACATGCTTCAGACAATATTTCACCCAACTTTTTTATACGTACGATTTTCAAGAAAGCGTGTTTTGAACGTAAGCAATACCTAGAGAGTTTTTTTTAACATGTTTTGAAGTTTAGCAAGTGCACTCAGCGGCAGTCTTGTTCTATTTTGCAAATGCCACTCAAAAAGCAGCCAACACTTTGCACCTGTCTATCTAGCAGACAGCCCACAGTCCAAATGAGAAAACTAAACTAGCTCTGCCAATGATGTTTTTCATATAGAAGTGTCAATCAAAAAGGCTGCTAAAAGCAGAGAAAAACAGGCATTCTTGTCGTCTCTCGCTTCATTCAGAGGATTCTCCTTTTCACCTCTGGCACAGAAGAGGCGTACGTGCTGCATTCTATTCATTCACGGCTTTAATGAGTCTGTCCTGTGCCTGAAGATCCTCAACACTTCATATGTATCTTTGTGGACTGTCTACACAGCTCACGTTCTATAAATGCTAACATTCTCTATGTTTTTCTCAGTCTGATTCATACCTTTTCTCTTTCTCTACTTCCTTCTCTTACCCTAGGTTTCACATTTTCTGCTCTGTTATTACAGCACCATGAAATTTAACAGCATGAAAAGTACGTTGGGTCACCAATATAATGTTTATATTCACGCATATGGACCTATGACAACATGAATGCTGAAGTTATTTGTTTAAAAACAACTTTAAAAGCTGTAGTGCAATTTCTGCAAATGAATATTTACATATCTAAACTGAAAACCTAAAGCTTTCCTGGAAGGAATACACATCACCCTCCACTTTTCATGCCAGAGTTAAAAACTAAGATCATCTCATACTGAGGAATGACAGAGTTGCAGTGTTTTGGTTGAGCCTTGAAAAAAGGTTACATGCAGTCTAATGTGATATCTCAAGACGCCACGCTCAGAGTGTGTGTTATGAACGCCTCTCAGCTTCTACTGCAGGAAATTTTATCTCAATGTCTCAATGAGTTAGAAATATTTTGTTGGCTAATGTTGATTAGTTTCAAAATGTTAATTTGCTGTAGATGTAGTGATTAATTTCTGAAAGTTTTATTAAAGTCTGTTCAGTGGTTCATTTGATATTTTGGTAACAGATGGACATTTACACACAGACACAGACAAAAACAATATTGTCCACCGTCACCTCTCAGAGGCAGGTGACTAGAGGCAACATTCAGTTATGTGATGTAAAAAAATAACCTTGCCATTGTGCAATATGTTTCAAAGATAATAGAAAACTTGAACTGAGTGCAGCAACTGGACGGCTACTGTCTAGTTGTCAGTCTCAGGCAGTTTTTCGGTTTACCTGCTGCTTCCTGGCACTGGCTGCGATTGATGTAGGCAAAGTGGTGGTGGCAGCTCTGAGACTCGCAAATGCAGCCCTCAGCAGTCAGGTTACACCCGGAGAACATGCACTCTGGATTGGCCGGTCCGACGTACTTCTCCCTGTGTCTCTCCCGGTGCTCGTGCTTTCGACCATCTGAAATCCACACAAACTGTGGTGATCAATGAGTCACACACAAAGGCAGCATTCAGGGTGAGTTAGAGACCGCTACATAAAGCTTGAGCTGGTGTGTCATCACTATGATATGTAAGTAACATTAGTCACCTTAGAGCCACATCTGTTTTGGATTAGCTCCTTCCTATGAATAGCAATCTATAATCTAACCCGGATACTGCTCTCTGATCTGTACATCTGTCTTTTAACATAGAAGGAGATGGAAAGAGAAGGATTACCTGACTTGCTGGCCTTCAAACAGGCTTCTCGGTTCGGATAGGTAAAAGATCCCAAGCAGGAGTGACGTGCATCGCACACACACTGACCCCCCGATCTGTCGCAGCCTGTCATCAGTGGACAGCGTTCATCCTCGAGACCTGCATTAGGATGGTCAGGAAGCACTGTGAAAGACAACAATAAGACAAAAAGAAAGTTTTTTTTTAAATTTATTTTTAATTGGGAATAAACAAAAAATAGACAGAATTACAAGCAAACCATAAAATCCCTAGCCAGCTTTGTGACAACATGTTACTTGGTAGAACCACCACCACAGTGACCCTCCTCCTCCTCTTTGTGCCACACTACTACAACTACTGAGCCTATTTGTTTGCTTTCGTTTCACAGCTCGGGGCCCTCCCAGGGTTTCCATCTTCATCAGAGCCTTTCTCTGAAATGAGCTTTACCCCAAGATGCCACCACAATTCTTAGCCCCACTTGGACACAACGTTACAAGAGGAAGGAATGTCACACTGGAGCTGTGTGAGCTGAATATCCACCATGATCAAGGGATTAAAGGGCTCCAACTAACACATTACCCCCAGTGTTCATGAATGAATAAACCCACGCATATATATGTATATAAACCCCCGAAATATCCCCCCCTTTTGTTGTTCTTGAAAAGTGAAAAGAGTGGCAGTAGAATAAATAGGATGAGACAAACTGTAACACGCAGTTTCGCTTTCCCAAGCTTTTAGCGCCTGTGCTTCAAATCAGCAATGTGGAAAAGCGTGACTGAAACTTATCAAAATATGCTGGCCTTCCTCTCCAAGCAGTAACACATAAGAACAATGTACCAGAGGACAAAAATGTGTCAAAGGTTTAACCGTCTAACATCATCGTGACCTCTTCGTGGTGCTTCTAGCCTACTATTGCAGATGATTGTAAAAGACAAATGCTTCTCAAGTCAAGTTTAAAAACAACAATAAGGTGATTCAGCGGCTAAAAAGAAATGTATCTTTATAGTCTTGTTTTTATTTGCTTTAGATAGAAAAAAAAAGTGCAGGTCCTTATTAGTCTAATACAGATAATTTATCCCAAGAGAGATAAGATGATGTGAATCAGTGCGTCTGCAGTAGAAATCACCATTGTAAACGCATGGGGCAGATACTGCTGATGACTTCTGCACTATAGTAAACTCTGGCCAGTGGAAGCACTGAAAGTAATATTACCTTTAACCTGAGCCAGGTCTCGCTGTTAATGGCTCTCCCAGACAGTCGGTGGCCTGGCAGAACACAAGCAGCTTGTCCCATAACCCCCAAGCAAAACTTTCCCCGTGACTTCCTTTCACCCTTAAATGATCCACAGCCCACATTTTTTCTGTCCCAAGGCTTTTCTGCGAGGGTATTTTAATTTGCGATGCTGATAGACCGTGCCTGTGTGAGGTGCTAAATCTGGCATGTGGAAAAGGAGGTAGGAGTCAAAACAACCAATGAAACGCTAGACATTGTCTTGACTAAATTTAGCTCATCCCGCGCCCCAAATGAGCCCCATTTGTTTTAATCTTCCTTAACCTGGACCCCTTCAGCTCAACCCAAGTCTGTTATGGTCTCTTCTTGTCATCTGTCATCCGGTCTGGCATGAGTCTAGCCAAGGTCTATAAGGCTTCTTTGCGGGGGGATTCCTCTCTCAGCTACTGAGACTGCTTGTCTTGGCATCCAGAGTCAGGACGGGAAAGCTGACCTCTAGAGGCCCTGAGGCTGATAGCGAGCTTAAAAGGAAGTCTTTGAAATGTTAGATAATACCAGAGGAAGGGAGAAGTAGAAGGCATGTGAAGGAGTGAAGTGGACACTGTGTCCCTGTAAGAGGCATTCTGTTACATGGTATGTTAATGTCTCTGGAACTTAAGGAAATTTGGATTGAGAGGATTGAACACAAGATGAATAAATGACACTCTTCATGAAACTGACCTGATTGAACGGGCTAACAGGCTAGGCGTCATCTTCTCAGAGCAGGTGTATGAAGGCTTGTGCTTGACTGCACACAGTGCAGTTTTTAATATATTTTAGTCATTTTGAGGGCTTAAAATGCCAGAGTAATAACAGAATCAAATAACCAATATTGTTTTTGGTGAGGCACAACTATCTTGTAGGTTTTGCCCATTTAGTTTTGGTTGTTGTACCTTCAGGAAAAATAAGAATTATATAGCAAAGCAGGAAGTTTTTTTTTCCTCAGTAAAAAAGTGACTTAATTTCAACCTGTTTTCCTTTGTGAAGAACAATATAGAACATGTCCCTTGACAGTTATTTTTTTTGTGTGTGTGCTTCAACACTAAGAGATTTTGACCACCCAGTGAATCAAACCATGACCAAAAAAAAAAAAGACAGGCTCAGAATAACGGAAACATTTTCCCTCCTCTACTCTTGATTGCAGCCATAATCACTTTAAGACCCTTCCAGCTTGAGGAGGGAAATCTGGGATCAACCTCAAGCGGTCTACCTACTGTGGCCCCTGAAAACACACTGGGAGGTGTTGATTTACCCCCCATCCAGACCCTTTGGGATATCAAGCCTGCGTGTGTCTGATTTAGGAAGTCAGCAGCAGCAGCAGCAGCAGCAGAGGCATGACGCAGTCAGAGGAGCCATAAGGTCTCCCGCTCGTTCCAAAACTGTTAAGCTGCAGAAGAGATGTCCTCCAGACGCCTGTGTGTGAGGCATAATCACCACCTGCATCTCCTGGGAACACCTGGCAAATGAAGAAACTTTTAAAAAAACAACTTGGACCACCCTACACAGCAATGATGGAGTAGCAGGGTCAGGAGATCCAGACACCCGCTGAGAGCTGCTTACTCTCTCCTAGAGTCCTGTCAGTCCTCTTCAATCATCCCCAAACAGGCTGGACAGAGTGCAGGTGGCACCGCTGGAGGGGGTCCATTTGTTCCCAAATGGAAAGCCAGTCCTTTTTGACTTTAACAAGGAACATAGAACACTGCACACTTCTTTGAAGTTGGAAAAGTGACTTAAATTGTGCGTAGAATTGAGCACATGCGCCATATAAAAGCCCACAGCTCTGCTTGGTAGGAACAGAACAGTGGAGCATTGTGGTTTTATACACTTCAGGCTGAGCCACACACTGAAGCCCGATAAAAAAAAAAAGAAAAGAAAAAGCAGCCTGTTTATCACATTCTTAAGAACATTTTGATTGAAATATGCTGGCCATGAGAATCAACAAGTTTGCTCCCATACTGTTTCACACAATCATATCGGTTTCTCTTCTTATCTCATTTCTATTCTAAATGTTTTGAAGCAAAAAGAACAAGACTTGCTACTCGTCCAGCTGAGACCTTGTGTCTGATCACTCCTGGCAGACTTATTGTCATGCCTCTGAGGATAAAAAAGCTGCTGAACATGACTCCTCAGTTAAGAGCCCCTCATTTGTGGGAGCTGATCCAAGCAGCAGGAGACACTGATGATCCCAACAATGAACTAATATTTATCACCTGCTGCTGAAGGTGAAAGTGGGGGCAGTAATGTTTGTGTGTGTGTGTTTATTTGTGTGTACTGTGCTGTGCAAAATATATTTGGCATATTTGATTTAAGCTCTCAGAAAGTAGGTAATGCCTGTACATCTTCAACTGATTACCCTAACCCAAATGTTAACAGATCAGATGCGCACAATGTTAGTTTTTGTTTTACCAAAACAGATATAATTCTATCATTTCTCAATATAAGATCTTAGTTGAAAGCATGAAAGGCTTCGGGCAATACGCATTCCTTTAATGAATGGTAAATGAAGCCACTTGTAATCACATCTGAAGACCTGGTGCCCATCTCGGTCCGTGTTTTTCACCTGTAATGAGTAAAAAAAAAAAAAGCCAACCATGAGAGACGCGCTCACCTTTACACACTCCAGTTTCAGGGACGGTGGCAGCTCCTGTCGCGTTGACGGAGGCGCAGCTCAGCCCCAGGGCGCAGTATCCGTGCGTCCAGTCCGGACCGCCGCACGTTTCCCACTCCAGCCGCGCGCACTGCTCGCAGCATCCGCAGGGGTCCCTCGCCACACTCCGGCCGCCCTCGCAGGCACCGCGCGGGGCTTTGAGGGGACACGTCCGGAGGTTACAAGGCGTGCACTCGTGAGCCAGGAGCGCGCGCACCAGAATGAGGACGCTCAGAGAGATAACGGAGCCTTTGCCGAACATGTCTGCGCGTCTCGCCTTCTTCTTCTTTTTCTTCTTCTTCTTCTTATAGGGAAGTTTTCCAAAGAATCGATCCGCTTCTGTCACATGAACGAGACGCGCCCCCAAAGTAAGTTGTCAGGGCTTCTGGAAAAAGTTAAGTTTCACGAGTGGTGGCTGTTGCTTCACAAAAAAAGGCACCACGAGACAGGGCAGAAGTGTGCGTAGTGAGTGGCAGGGGTATCCAGAAGACAGGTAGACGCGGGCGCCTCATCCGATCAGATCCGAGGACAAATTCAGCACCGAGGCGTCCGTTGGGGGCCCGCTGCTCCTGTCAGCTGCAAAGAACATGTGAGACTTAAATTGACATCCAGGCATATGAAAATTAGCGGCGCGACCCTCCCCCCTGTGACTGACACGAGCACCGACCAGTCACAGGGAGGAAAAGGAGGGAGGCTTGGATCTGATTTATCCCCCTGGCTGACAACTTGCCCCCGTGTTGCGCAATAATGAAACTTTGAAGGCTGGAAGTTCCTCCATGTTTTGCTCAGAAACTAATCCCCTGGTTGACAATTGCAACTGATTAATGTTTGGAGACAGATGACCGCCTCAGCAAAACAATCTTAGCGAGCACAAACATGGCTCCAACTCAGTGAATTTGACAGATACTGAGATAAAATGTTGTGTGGTGGTAGCTGAGAGTGATCCTCAAGGCATACTTTAAGCATTAACTGATCGGCCAGATCTGTGTTTAAAACCTTGCTATCTATTGAAATCAACTGTCTGTTTGTTAGCTAAATATCTCCTGAACCACTGGATGGATTTTAAAGACACTTGCAGAAAACAGTCCACTGATTAACCAACCCAATTGAATATGGCTGCCACAGCTAACTGACCTTAGAAAACACACAAAATAGCTATAAGTCATTAAGTTTTAGAGATATTGAGCTAGAAGTTGTTGTGGTAGTAGTGAAGAGTAATTCACTACATGCAGTTACAGTGCTAACAGATCATGAAAGATCTTGCAAATATAATGTTATTTTCAAAGTTTGATCAAAATAGATGTAACTATGTCATTTCTCAACATAAAATGATCTTAGCTTAAAACTGGCAGGAACTGAGGCGGGTAATATGCATTCCTTTAGGAATGACAGGCCTTTAATTCCAGAGACTTCATTACGAGACGGATGTTGTCTGTCAAAGCCTTTTAATGAAACCTATCCGGTTTTATCAATGTATCATTTCACAGCTTTCTCAGCTGTGCTTATTATTGTCTTTGTGTGTACAGATGGCTGAGGGAGGGTGAAAGGTCATGTCATATTTGTTGAAGCAGTGTTTATATGCTCACATTGACAAATGGATGGTCTGTGTGTGTGTGTGTGTGTGTGTGTGTGTGTGTGGGCAGAGGGCACAGCAGGAGGCGGACTGTCACAGTGTTACACACCCTGGAAACACCAGCCCTCTCATTCTCATTCTGTTTCCCAACGCGGAGCAGATTTTTATGGATTTCGCCTCAAAAACACTGATTTTTCTCCACCATGTCAGCACACAACGGCACCTCCTTCATTTGCAACATCTGCCTGGAGCCAGCCGCTCCAACACAAACACAACATCCAGGAAACTGGCCCCGCAGCACGCATAATCAGGCCCCTGCAACACAAATCAGCTCTTGTCCTCTGGCCTCCCCCTCCGCCCTCCCTTTCTGCATCCTCTGCTCAAAGCACTCATCAAATGGGTCGATCCGCTGGCTGCTGGCAGGACACACAACAGATCGGACCAAGACCCTGAAGAGTCCGGGTCTCCAAACACTTACAGATAACAGGGCCAGATGCCATCCCTCACAGGACTTTCCTTTAGCTATCATGGACTAGGGGCTTGGGTTTGCCTTGCTGAAAAGGTCACAACAACAGTTTAGGTCCCTTCTCTCCATCTTTTTCACCACAGAAACAGTTTATTGTATCATAGAAGGGTTAGTACCCTCTCAGAGGGACAAATCGACAGCACAAACTGGAAAACACCCTCATTAGACTCCCCGTGAGCATGTGCTTTGTGTGAAATGTTGCATGAATGTGGTATTTGGCATATTTTCCTATTGTCAAGTCTGTCATCATACAGTGAGTTTATCCATCATTTGGGTTTCTTTATACAGTCAAAAAAGTGCCAGATTAATGTGTCCAAGTGCAAAACCCTGCACAATCCGCAACCCTGGGCATTGGCGGCCTGTTAATGGAGCAAGCAGGGGGAAAAGGTGAGGCAGCGAAGGGCGTTTTGCACGGCTTGAATAACTGTAGTGTGTGCGTGCTAATGATGTTCTGAGTCACAGATCTCTGAGAAAATACAAGTCATCAGCTCTCCGACACAGCAGGCCCCTGTTGCGATGACGGGCCTTGTCTTCTTGTGACCTCATCGCTCCTGACCACATCACGTTGAGGTCTCAGGGTGTGGGGATCAGTCCTACAGATTAGTTGACCTCTAAGTCTGCTGCACACTTGTGTCGTTGCTGCTGTGGGGCTGATGGTGAGGATGTGTCTCCAGGAGTGTAGATAGGTGCGAATGATGGTTGTGCAATGATACAGGGCTGAACACAGAGTGAGATATGGAGTGTTGAACGTATGTGGAGTGGACAGCATGCGGCACACCTGATTACAAGTCTGCAATACGGGTGCTGGATTTTTTCCTCAGTGGACTGCTTATCGCTGCATGAGCGCATGGTGCAGGGCTGAGCTATACTTTTCTGATGCAGTCCAGTGGGTGGGGTGAGGGTGAGTAGTACGGGCATAATGGCAATGCATACTGACATCTGAAAGAGTTTCAAAGCAATTCAAGTATGGATCATTTAGCGTGGAGACTAAGCAACACATACACTAATGAATGGCCTGCTTGAAGCTCGGCACAGATGAGATCATCTGTTTTTTTAGAAAAGCAAAGGAAAAATCTTGAGAAACATAACAAAAAGTTATGAACAAGTAAAAACCTTCTCATAAATTTGGCAAAAATAATAATATTATGTGTAAAACTATCATTTTTGTGTATATAAATAATTATACAGCAAATTGAAATAGTAGCCAAGATCATTACTTCTCTTTTCAACTACTGCCATTGAGTTGAACTCACAAGTGCTTTTGATTTTCATTTTGGACTCTTAATTTGTTTGGATTATGACAAACAAAAAGAGAAACTCTCTTTTTGTGAAGGATCAGAGATGATTTGAGGTGAAGTTTATAAAAACAGTAAGCATGGAGTTTATTTCTCTTTCACTTCTATTTTTCTGCTCTTATTGTCTCTCTCTCTCTTTTGTCCCCTCTGTTGTCTCTCTGTGGGGTCTGGCACAGTTGCTGTTTTTCTTGCGAGGACAATAATATTGTGTTTTGACACCATCAGGCTCTCCTGCGGTCTTCTTCTCTAAGCAGCGGCATTTCACCACAGAGATACACAAACTTTGTCTCTGTTGTGCTGCTCCAGCTTTTAAGGGTCACTGAGGTCAAATAGCCCTGAGGGTTTCATACACACCTTTAGCTTTGTAGTCTGTGAAATGGCTGCTTTGCGTTAAGAGGACAGAAATTCCATGTATGCTACGTCCTTGTTTGTATTGTTGACAAAATATCTCATAAATGATTGAATGGGGCCTCCATGTTCATTTGATCATTGATATCTCTCATGCATATTTTCAAAATCCTTTTAATTTCAGGCTTTTTGAGTGGCCCTCCCTGCAGTGGGTCCTGGGTAAACAGTACCCCTACCTCACCCCACCCCCCAGGCCTACACCTCTGTCTACAACTGATTCACGATGGTCGCCACAGCTAATCAACTTGAGCCTACACAAAATTGGCTTTACTTCCGTTAATTTTTAACAGATACTAAGCTAAAATTCAATGTGCTAGTAGCTGAGAGTCATTCACAACATATACTCCAAGCACTAACAAATCGTGTAAGATATTGCAATATTGTATGAGACTGTGCATAATGTTTTTTTTTCAGGTTTAACCAAAATGGCTGTAACTCCATTACTTCTCAGCACAAGATGATTATAGATTAAAACTCTGGGATAAACAAAATTAAACAGTTTTCTCCCAGGGATTATTACAGTACATCTGAACATGAATTTGAATGTAAGCCTCTATCTCATTACCAGTAAGATGTTTTTAAAGTCTGAAGCACATTTAAGGCAGTTTTGGTTAACAATTAGTTCAACACATAGTGAACGAGTTGTAATGACACCATGAGGTTTGTGGGTTTGATTGGCACCCTGACTAACTATGACTCAGCCCCTGACCCTTCCTCCATTTATGACTCAGATCTTCTAGCTCCAGATTCTGCTCAGATCTGGGCCTCGCTCTCACTTTCATCGCTGCGCCCCTTTTTAACCAGGAGATCCTGTGACCTTGTGGCGCAAACTGCCAGTGGCTTGTTTGACAGTTTAAAGTGGGATACTTGCTCACCCCCGTGGAGCTGCAGCAAGACCTCAAGTGGCCCTCTCGGGAGTTTTAATCTGCAAATCTTTGTGATGACGCTGAATTCCTCAGTGGATTGGAGACGAAAAAGAACCCCTTGTGTCTTGTTCCCATAACACCTGTCTGGCGTAATCTTCTGTTTCATACATGAAAACACTGAGACAGTTGAACCACTGAGCCTCATAATATCTACAGTTACAGTGAATACTGTAGGTGGAGGTATGGACTGGAAGACAGTTTTATCTACTGGATAATGTTTTACATCTGAAAATGTTTTGCTCATGTTTGAATGAATATCATAAAAAGAAATTTCAATTGTCTTGAAGTTTCGTTTTTCATAGCGTTATGTTGTATTTTATTACTATAACAAAAACTCTGACTTCCAGAGAGAAAAGGACCAGCTGTGTTACATCTTTACTTTGATATTAAGTTTTACAGAGCCTAATTGGTCACTTTTGCTATTTAATATTAAGAACGTTCTGTTTTCTTTTCCCCATTTCCATTGTTTTATTCAATAAAAATAACCTTTTAGGTCATAAGATATCCATGATGAACTTCAGCATATGGAGTTTGTGGGTTTTGCACTATGGGACACCCTATACCAGTTTGATTATTATTTTTATCAAATTATTGCCTTTCAAGAGGTGAGCAATGATGTTTTTGCCTGTGTGTGTGTGTGTGAACATGCAGTCGTCCGCAGTGCTAGCATCTCATAATCCACTGAATAGAATGTAGTAAAACTTTCAGGAAATTATCATGTAGATGTGCATCTACAACTCATTAACATTTGAGGTCAGCCCAGTTCAAGATGTCCACCATTGCTAATCACCCTTAGCCAACACAGACATCATTATAACTCAGTCAGTTTTACAGTTTTTGAGCTAATTTTGGTGTGGTAGTTGGTGAGAGTTCTCCTCAACACACTCTCTGAGCGTGAACACGTCTTGCGAGATCACGTGAGGCTGTGCATGAGGTCATTTACTTGGTTTGACCAAAACACTCAAACACCCTTTTCATTACAAGATCATCTGAGTTTAAAACTCTGGCCAACAGTATGCTTTAAGCTAGGCTTTTAATTTAGCAATAAGAGCTCCAAACCAAAACAAATAGAACCAAACGGAGATCAACCCAAGACAAACAACCAAAACTGAAATCAAAACCTAAAAAAAAAAAAAAGTTGGCGATGCTTGTAACTCCATGAAGGCAGAGTTTTATTGACTCTGTTCTTGTTTCGTTTTTGTCAGAACCCTTTTTAGCCAAAGAAAGCAATCCATTTGAGGGTCCTCTCCATTTGATTGTTCAAACTGGGTAAAGAGACTGAAATGTACACAATGCCAGAACAGCTGCTGCAACACAAAACAGAAATCTCAGAATACCACATACACACACCTACACACACCCACACACACATACACAAATATGACCGAAGGCAAATAGTTCAAATATTATTATTTAGCATCTAGTTATTCAGAGAATTGATTTATTTTTAATTTAATCAAGTAATTAGTTTTGAGAACTTGCGTGATATTTCAGACATTTTGGTCTCAAATAGTGTTCTGAACAAGCTTTAACTTAAAACAGGAGCATAAAAAGTTTTTGTTCTGAAATATCAAAGGTTTAACATCTGGTAAACCTGACAAAAAACTTATAAACATTCTACATCAAATACTACCATTAGCAACAATATCTAAAATGCTATTTTAATTTTCATTAGTTGGTGGTTGGAGCTGTTTCTGTTGATTTTCATTATGGGGAGGGTGGAGATGCACAGGTGAAGGCGCCAGATTTACAGGCAGACCTCCAGCTGGTGGAGGAATGTCACAACCTGTGTTTCAGCTGCAGATTCTCATAATTACAGTGCCACTAACTTGAGCACTGAGGTGAAACAACCACCTCGCTGGGGGAAAATGATCACTGCCTAATGTTATGTCTGGGACACAGATTTACTCCTGTCTTCGGCGGGGGGGAGGGGCTGGCGGCAGGAGCAAGAATGTGAGAAATATGTGAGTTTTCTGACCTTTACTGAGGTGAAGCAACAAGTTGACATCATTAGCATAGCCGGCATGTGCATACTTGAAGTCGCATGGGTCAAAGGATGGTAGAAACAGGTCAAATAAGGAAAATTAGATATTTCTGCTCTGGAGCTAAAAACCTATAATAAAAGAGGAGATTGTAAGTAAAAAACATAAAAAACAAAAACTATAATGAGTTCATTAGATTACTGACTGTAGTTATGATGCTGTTTTTAGATTTTGTTGTTTTTGGTTATAGCAAAATCACTTTTTCTTTCTGATTTTTGTGTTAAAGGGAACCTCTGTTTTTTTAAGTGTTGTTTTATCAAATAGTTATCAATAGTTTGTACTTTATCAGTTGTGACATCAGTCTTAGAGTATGAAGTGTGGAGAAAAGGGCAGAAGTCTTCATCCAGGCTCTCTAATGGCTAGCCAGATAGGGGCCTGATTGTATTTCAGTCCTATATAACAAGTTATTTGACTATATGTTAGCTTAGCCGGAACAAACACTTCTGTCCTTTTCACCATATTCTGTTTTCTATGACTGATGTCACAGCTGAGCTGATAAGCTACTAACTATCGATGCACTATTTGACAGAACATCCCGGCAAAAAATAACCAGACTAGTCCTTTAAGTGAAACTGATCGTAGGCTTCAGGTTCAAATTTAAGAAACACATAAGAAACTGGCATCAGTGGTGTAATCATTCTCTTAAAGAGTGTAAACTTGGGTTCTGTTCAGTGAATTGTGTTTGGTTTGTACTTTTACAGCTTGTCATTGCTTTTCACTACTTGAGTTTCATTTTTAGTCTCTGGTAAATGCAGCTAGTTAGTTATTAGACAGCTGATTAATTTGGCCCATTGCTCTTTTGAGAGAAAACATTATTTACTAGAGGAATTGCATTTCCTGCAAAAATGCAGTGTGAATGCTTTTTTGCTGAATGATTTGACTTAAAGCTGCTGAAGAAGCTGAAACTAGGCGGAACAAACCCTTAAAATTGCAGAAAAATGCTTAAAAATAACAGAATAATCTTTAAAAATAACAGAACAATCCTTAAAAATAACAGAACAATCCTTGAAACAGCACAAGAATCCTGAAAAATAGCTGAAAGATCTTTGAAAACATCCCCAAAAGCAGAACAGAACCTAAAAATAGCAAAAGAAATCGTAACACCTTAAAACAAATCCTTAAGACAGCAGGAAAAAACCTTAAAAACACCTGAAAAGACATTAAAACAGCAGAACAGTCAATAAAACTGAAAAAAAATCCTTAAAAACAGCAGAACAGACCAGTAAAACTTCAGAACAAACCCTTAAAACAGCAGAACAATTCTTAAAACACCTTAACAACCCTTAAAAACAGCAAAAAATCCTTTAAAACAGCAGAAAAAACCTTAAANCCCCCCCCCCTCATCCTCCAGTGTCCTTTCTTTTCAATAACACTCCGCTCTCGCCGTGCTTTCACAGCTTTTTTTGTTTTGTTTCAGTCTGCGTTTCTCTGCTCGGTCAACTTCACGCCTGACCGGGTCACCTTGCTGTTCTCAGCTGATAATCCGAAGTGAAAATGTTGTGAACGAGAGGCGGCGATCTTACATAATCCAGCTCCAGAGATGCTCCGGAGACGCCGCGGAGCAACGGCTAAGACCGTCAGAGATAAATAAACAGGACGGGGTTGAACTTGCCAAACATCCACGTGTTCTGGGAGTTATTGTTGATTGTTCTGGCTCAGTCCGAGTCCAACAGAACCGTGAAATTCAGCCTCTGTTGGGAACATCTGATATCTGCGGAGGTGTGTGTTTACAGCACTTCAGGGCGGTCATTATAGGGGATGATTTTCCCACGAAAAGCAAACATTTTGGGGATTTTTTGCAGATTAGACTTTTAAATGTTTGATTTCTAAAGAAAAGCTGCAGCATCTTCAACCAGCAAACATCTAATAGAATCTAATTTTTGTCTAAAATGGATCAATTTGGACAGATGTTTAAAATCAGAACCTCTGGAACTCGTGCAACCTGGATGTTTGTTCAGTTTCTCTCCAACTGACTGAAACATAGCCATCGTTTGTTGGCTCAGGTCAGTTAGCTGTGGCGGCCATCTTGAATCAGTTCGGACCTTTATTCTCCCTCAGGGGAAGGTTGTTTTTTTTTTAAATATAAAGATTATAAGAAGGCAAAACAAAACGAGATCTTGCAAACAGCCTGACCAAGTTCAGCCACAGGAATGTGCTTGTTTAGAATTTCTTTATATATATCTAGAGTAACTAGAGGAATTGCATTTCCTGCGAAAATGCAGTGTGAATGCTTTTTTGCTGAATGATTTGACTGAAAGCTGCTGAAGAAGCTGAAACTAGGCGGAACAAACCCTTAAAACTGCAGGAAAATGCTTAAAAATAACAGAACAATCCTTAAAAATAGCAGAATGATCCTTAAAATTGCAGAACAATCCTTGAAACAGCACAAGAATCCTGAAAAATAGCTCAAAGAACCTTGAAAACATCCCAAAAAGCAGAACAGGAAAACAATAGTGTGAATGCTTAAAAGCATTCACACAAATATAACTGGTCACTGATGATTTTGCATTGCCTGTTCATGAAAAATGAGTCTCCTTTGGAACAAAGTTTTGCATTACAACAAGACAACACTTTGTAGAATTATTCATTGGTCTATTTTAATAAGGTAGTGCTATCTAATACAAAACTTGACATAAAATATCTGTATAAAGTCTGCACAGACACAACACAAATGATTATTACATTAGACCAAAAGTCTTAAATAAAAATAGACAAGTGAAATGTTAAATAAGTGTGACTGAAAAGCTTTTCATAATCCAGTGCCTCCACTGTGTGGCTAAAGACTGGTAGTGCAGTTTAGGCCTTGGCTCATAATGTTATATCAGATACAGCATCAATCTGTAAGGCAATAAATCTGCCTGTCTGCAGGTTGGCTCGTATAAAAAGTAACATCTAATGGCAGGAAGCTTTTACTCTTCCTGGCTTTTACTGGTGCAGTCACACACTCTTCCTGTTTTTCTCCCACCACCAACCACCTACAAACAATACTAGGAAGGGGTCTGCTCTTTGTCCAGACGGTGGTCGGTTTGCTGCGTCTGATCAAATATGCTGCCCGACAGAAGCTTTGACAACTGACCTGCCTAATGGAGGTTAACAAGACTGCTGAACAGAAGCACGTATGAATCTGTAAGACATGCTAAATGGTGTTGAAATCTGTTAGGACTTTTGCTTAAACTGGTCGACAAAGATAATATCCTAAAAGTACTAAATGTAAAACACATCACTGCAATAATTAAATGTGTCAATTTGCTGTGTATTGCACATTTTCGTCAGTAGAGGGCAGAATGACACAACAATCCAAAATTTAGGGCCTTTTAGGGTCAAAATAAACTACTTAGAAGAATGATTTATCAGCTAATCTAAATGAGAAAAACAACAATTTCATCTTGTTTAAAGTTGTAGGCAGCAGAAAAAGTTTGACACGGAACAAATTGTCAAAATAGCTCTAAAAGAACCCAAAACACCAGATACAGTCTTACTTTTCTTTCAGAGATTCTACAGTGTGACAAAGTAAGGGATGTTTAAGGGTTAGGTATGTGTGTACTATCAGCTGTGTGGTCCTTTGACAGTAATTTTGCCAGTTTAAAGTTTGAACCGCCTCCCAACTCTTCCGTTTAACAATATTCTATATGTGTCACAGCGCAAATAAGAAGAAGCTGTGCTCGTTTCTTTCATTACCTGTAAATGTCAGCACTGGAGCCCTGATGAGTGTTCTTCATTCAAAACAGTGACTAAGTTCACTCAGTGTTTGGCTTGACAGATATGAGCAACACATTGCTCTCTTTGAACCCTGAAGACTCCCTTGAGTAATTTGTTATCTGACATTTGACATGAATGGTTCGCCATGCTGGCTGCAAATTACTATGAGCGTGTGTATGAAAAAAGGGAGAACTGGTGTCAAACTGGGTACGGGGCAGACTTTCTGGAGCCGGCTCCCACATGCCCCTTGACTACCTATGTGACTGGTGGGAGCAACCTCGTCTCCCCGAGCAGACAACATGATAAGCATGGCAAAGACACGGAGGAAGAGGTGGGAGATAAGGATGCAGAAGATGAGGCGCAAAAGAGGGTGCAAAAGCGTGAGTAAGTGGAGGGGGACTGAATGAAAGAGACAAAGAAGAGCGGAAGATGAAGGGATGGCAGGGAGAAGGAGCAGAAAGTCTTGCCCCGAGGCGTTGTTTCTCTGTCTGTGCAGAAAAGCCAGCAGCCGTGTCATGCACAGCTGAAGACATTCACCGGCAGCCAAGAAGAACATCTGGATTTCTCATAATGAGACGCAGCAGACTGCAAAGTTTTTTTGTGTAAAAACATAGCACTGAATGTCAGTCATTGGGGTAAAACAAATGTATTCAAATAAATAAAGTCTTGCACAAAATAGTTAACAAAAAAAACTGCATTTATTCTCTCTGTGCATTTTAATACTGTTAGTGAACACCAAAATGGATCAATTTAAATGTCAACAAAACAAAGCAGTGCATCTTATCTTGTGCCTGACTGTGCCAGAAAGTCAAAAATCTATCATTTCATGGTCCCGGTCACTGCTTCCAAAATGCACACACATGCAAGCACACTGCCAAGCTGTCCAATTCTTCCCCTCCTTTTTTTTCTCTTTAACATCCTTGCACAATACAGAGGAGCTCTGCTCAGGTTACACGTTCAGGTTGGACCTCTCGATTGCTCCCTGGGGCTGCTGCGAGAAGAAGAAGATGTCGAAAGGAGAAGAAGTGAAGTGAATAAACAAAAGAGATGATGGAAGGGGGGTCCGCAGCAGTGATAGCGTGTTTCCTCGTATGGTGGGGCCCGCAGTCTGCTGCACCTGTTGTGGAAGCTCACTATAGATGGTGAGCGATATGCATGGTGAGGGGGGGGGTTACTGGGGTCTTGGCGGTGATCATGAGTGGCACCTGTACTGTGGCCCAAAACCAGCTGGGGAGAAGTCGGGCCAGTGCACAACTCGTGCACTTTTTCAGTATCCATTCCCTCTGTGCACTTGACGACCCCTGCGGCCTCATGTTCACCCTGCACATGCATGTGTATCTGAGAAGTGTGCCCCCCACCCTTTTTTTTTTTCTTTTTTTGCCCACCTGCTTAGTCCCACTAGGTAATTGGGTAAGTGTGTAATGAGGTTGGTCATGGGTATCAGGCTGGCGTAAATGCAACCCAGGCAGCGGCCCAGTTTGTGAAACAACCGAGTTTATGATTTTGGGATTGCTGCAGGGGAATGGGGTGGTGGGTGGG